>NC_135715.1:46420382-46663430 GCF_964656455.1 Halichoerus grypus | reverse complement strand
TCAACAGTGCTTCCCAGTTTTTTCTCCCCCTTAGGTGGACAGAATGGCTAGCAGGAACTGGAGTTAGGTATTCCCCTTCTCCCACATGGAAGACTAGAGAGGGCTGGAGATGTGTATTTCCCTGCCATCCCACGTAGGTTAAGCCCTGATAAAACCCCAGCAGGTCGGACTCTGATAAAATAGTTGATTAAGAACAAAATGTGGTAGATTTCAAAATGGTTCCTAGTCCCCTGGCCCTGCTGGCAGTGGGAGGGGATTTCCCTCTGATATTTGCTGTGAGGACCTGGCAGGGCCCCCTGGAGATAAACACAAAAGTGCAAGGGCTTCCCCATAGCTGGGTTCCCCTGGATTTTTAAACTCTTGCTGTTTTTCACACTGACCCTCCAGTGATTTGTGAATTAGAACTTAGTTTTTCCTACCTCAGCACTGGTCCTCACGGGGTTTCTAATCCTAGGTCTCTGCTTTGGTAAGTTGTGATTCTCTGAATCTGCCTGTCTTTCCAATTTTGGGAACAGTGATTTGCCCTGTGTCCTTACTTTTCCGACAGGTTTAAGAGTTGTTGATTTTTTCAGTTTGTTCAGTGTTTTACTTGTTGTTAGGACAGAGGGTGACTTCCAACGTCTTTACCTGCTGGACTGGAAAAACCCAGAATGTTAGTGTTTTTGTTTGTTGGTTGGTTGGTTGGTTGGTTGGTTGAAGATTTATTTATTTATTTGGGGGGGGAGGGGCAGCGGGAGAGGGAGAGAAAGAGTCTTAAGTAGACTCCACACTGCGTGTAGAGCCCGACAGGGGACTTGATCTCCTGACCCTGAGATCAGGACCTGAGCTGAAAGCAAGAGTTGGTCGCTCAACCTACTTCACCACCCAGGCACCACCACCCCCCTCCTGCCACCCAGAATGTTAGTTTTTAATGAAGGACTACATGAGTACTATAGAAGCTCTGTGAGATGAAGGGGTAAGCAAGCAAGTGCTAGGACAACCTTGGGCTGCTATATTGATTTGAAACAGTCCAGTCTTGCTGTGTACAACTATGTTACAACTATGTGACAGCTAGAGGTAGAATCTTGATAGTATTTAGGAAAATTGGGGCGAAAAGGCAAAGAAACATCCTATATATATAAATTAATCATGTTAAGAGGTCATCATGGGAGACTCTCAGACAGCAATATTTTTATTAAATTCTGAAGCATCTACAGGGATCTTTACCAGATTGATTGTCTCTTTTGCAGCTTTTATAGAGAGCTGTCCAGTAGGACAATATCAGCTGTCGAGTCCGCATCACCATGGTATTTCTCATATGCCAGAGGGTTTATATTGCCAGAGTCCATATTGATCCACTTTATCTGGTTTACCTTTATAGAGCATTTCACATCTTTGTTGCTAACACTAACTGAGTTGCTGCAGGAGTGAAGGATTGTTCACAATATATTGCAATGAAAGTTGTCAAGTGTCTTTAGAATGCAGTGAAATTGACAAGAAGAAGAGCTTATGATTCTGAATGCATTGACAATAGCCCCTTAAGATGATTATCTCAAATACACAGAGTATTTTTAGTCTGAATCTAATTTGTAAATTTCTCAACTACTGTCTCAGTCACACAGTATGGTGTGACATTTCAGAATGCGTTCCCTTTAATAAAAGCATGCTCCTGTACCTTTTGTGTTGCTATGGTTAATAAAATTTAAAATTTCCCTTTGGGCAGTATTCTCCTGTTTTACTGAGTAGGTTATATTCCCTCCCTCCCTGCCCCTGTCACTGGACTTCAAAGCCTATATTTGTCAGCTTTGTTCAGTTCCTATTATCAAATAGACACTTTTGCTTTGATTTTAACACTCCAATTATTTAATTATCAATGTGTTTACTTGCTTGTTGTTTTTTGTTTGTTTGTTTGAGTTGCAGTTGATACCACTGATCCTAGAAATAGGCCAATTTTTCGGGTATACTATTTTATCATTGACATCTGGCTGCGGGTATATCTAAAATTAACATGTGATTGTGTTATTATCTGAATTTTATGCATATAACTTAAAGAGTCAAATAAATATACACAGTTTGTTCTTGTCTAGAGGACAGGAACTTTAACTGCTTTCAGCTAGTCATGGTGGGACACCTAACTATATTGCTAAATAACATGCTTGTAATTAATTTTTTTTTTCTATTTTAGGCAAAGTCTCTGAAATTTTAGCTCAGGAAAATGAATATTTTTCTTTTATTTCACTTTCCTAAACCACTTGACCACTGGCACATAATTTTCATGTTTCCTTATCATCAAAACGTAAGTATTAATTGATTTTGATTAAATTAAGATTTAGAACTATGACAACCCAAACACCATTTACATGTTGTATGTCAAAAGTATGCTTTTTTCCCCTACAGTTTTGCTTTCTTTGAATGTAACAGTCTGTCTGCTTGCTGAATTTTTTGGGTACTTAATGTTCATTCACTGCCCCCCCATTCTCTACTCCATAATCCCAACTCTTCCATTTGCTTTCTTGTCACTTCCTCAGATATCTAAAAATCTTATAGCTTAGATATTATCTCTCTGGACTTGTCTTTAAAGTGTTTTTTCATTCTCATTACTTATTCATGTCTCTATCTTTCTATTGTCCTCAACATCTTTCATCACATCCATTGACTTTCCAATTTTATTTCCATTTTTAAAGAGCTCATCTTCATTATCATACAGTTCCATTTTTATAGCATTCTAGTCTTACCGATGCAAAAGCTCCTCATGTCCCCATTTAGGGGAATATAATATTGCTATAGCCTGAAGCTGTGTCTCCTACCAGAATTCATATGTTGAAGTCTGATGTAATGGTGTTAGAAGTTGTGGCCTTTGGGAAGTGAATAGGTCACTAAGACATAATTAGGTCACAGAGCCCTCATGAATGGGATCTGTGTCCTTGCAGAAGAGGTCCCAGAGGTCCAGCTCCCCCCTCTGCCATGTGAGGTGGTAGCAGGATATCAGCCATTTCTGAGGGTGTAAGCTCTCACCAGCCACTGCATCTGCTGGCACCATGATCTTGGACCTTCCTTCCTCTAAAACTTTGAGAAATAAATATTTTTTTGTTTATAAGCCACCCAGTCTGTGGTATTATGTTATGGAAGCTGGAATAGCTGAAGATAATTTTTTTAAACTTTCTCTTCAAAGCATTAAATCAGTTTCCTCCAAATTATTTCTTCCTAGATGATTGCTTTGTCTTCTTTCTTTCATTTCGGATGTTTTTCACGGACGTCTGGCAATCCTTACCTCTCTGTTAATACTTAAGAGTGCTCAGTAGAGAGCTGATTGGAAGTTCCTCGCGGGTGCATAAGCTTATCAACTGTGGCTCTCCTTTTAAGGCAATCTGGGTGGATCCTTTTCTCGGGAAACCCCTAGATTTACAGGCTTTTTATCTTTTCTGGTACACCGAGCAAACCTCTTCCAGACTTCTGACTGCTGGGTATGAGGCTTGAAGCCAGCTCTCTAGAGTTCATGCCATGTCACCCGGTAGGGGAGTGTTGTCTTAAGCTCTGACTTCACATATACTCTCTCCTCCCCAGTGCTTGCCAGTTTCCCCTCATTCACCCTGCATTTTCTCTTTTCTTACCTTCTCTAAAGTTTAAATGTCTTTTCCCTGGAAGAAGAGCAGTCAGTGACATGCCTCATGGAGAAATGATTCAGGGATTCTTCAAAAGTCTTTAATTAAGTTCTCTTAGCTTAGTCCCACACCTGCTTGTACAGGAAGTGTATTGTCCTGAATACGCTTTTTCTTTTTTTAATTGCAGGGGGCATTCTATGGTATAATTTATATTTTTCATATCTTCTCTTACAGTAGGTTAAGGATTAAATACTCTTGGATCTCCTAAATCAGTTACACTTATTGTTACTATTCCGTCTTCCATTCTCAATCTCCTGATGGTATTACATCTTTTAAAAATATATTTACTAGAAGAAATATATATATATATATATTTACTATAATTTTAAGGAAGTTTTGGTAGGGGAGAGATAAATATATTTGTTCAAAATTACATCTCTAACAGCAAAACTTTACCTAATTTTCTTTTATGTTTTGGGTTTTTTTTTAATATTTAAATGTTTTTCTTTTATTTGTAGGAAATTTGATAAAGAATATTTGATGTTTCAGAGATATCACAAGAGAAGAGATAGAGTTTAGACACTGACTCTAACAATTTGTTTCTTTTAAAAGTATTAAAGTACTTAATGTTAATTATTTTAAAAGGTTAAGAATATAGAAAAGTAAGAAATAATATTTATTCTTATCACCCAAAGAAAACAGAGTTATTATGTGCCCACAAACAGTGAGACAGTGTTTTGTTTTTCCAACATAACTATAGATCAACACAGTACATAGCTAATACAATTCATGTAACAAGCTTCCTCAAAAAAATTTTTTGAGCAAAATAAATCAATAATTAATAAGTATGCATTATTGTGCTATATTTATATACCACTAAGCATAAGCATTTATCATATATTTATGTTGGACATTTCAAAATGTTTCTAAAGTTATACTGTGAAGCTCATTCTTGAATTCAAGAAATTTTATTGACCTCAGTTGACAATTGATACTAGAAAAAAGCTATTGTCAGAAAGGCTAATTTACAAAACCAGTCAGATTATATCTGGCAATCAGTTTCCAAGTTGTATTTCTTTAGTCCTAATAACAACACATAAGCATTAAATCAATGCAGTCATCTATGAGTATGTTTTGTCATTAGTTCATCTCATTGTCTTGAGGAAGAAACTATTTTGCAGATAATCAGGGGCTCAAAGGGAGCATTATGTTTCTTTACAGCTCTGGTAGACAATTACTCAGAAAGTTAAGGGGGCCTAAATCATTTTGATTTTTGATGTAACATTTTAAAGATATCTTAATAAATGTGTTGATGTGTTGCAGTAGATTCAGAACTGCTCCTTAAAGAAAATTTTGGATTCGCTTGTTCTTATGGACTTCCTCTGAGTCTTTCAAGAAGTTGAATCTCCAAGTTAGAATTTCCAGTTTTCATTGGGAATGACTTCTGATTTCTTACCACCTGATCATCTTTTATCTTAAGCATATAATCTATCTTCAAAGAATAATACAATTATCATTAGAACCTCATTGAAAGCATAACATCAAAAGGCCAAGCATCTCAATCAAAAATCTGATTAATAGGAATAATATTTATGAAAGACTGATATATACGCAGTCTGATTTTTTGTAATATAAATTATATTCGTTAAATATGGTTAACTGAGCACATTAATTCACCAACAGATTTGCCTTCTAGAGGATATGCATTAATATTCCTTTTTGGCAATAAAAGGCCACATGAGGGGCGCCTGGGTGGCTCAGTCGTTAAGTGTCTGCTTTCGGCTCAGGTCATGATCCCAGGGTGCTGGCATCTAGCCCCGCAACAGGCTCCCTGCTCACGGGAAGCCTGCTTCTCCCTCTCCCGCTCCCCCTGCTTGTGTTCCCTCTCTCGCTGTGCTTCTCTCTGTCAAATAAATAAATAAAATCTTAGGGAAAAAAAAAAGGCCACATGAGATCACATTTGGACTACAATATAAATGTTTTATTTTTTTTTAAAAGATTTTATTTATTTATTTGAGAGAGAGAGAGTGAGAGAGAGAGCCCAAGAGGGGGTAAGGTCAGAGGGAGAAGCAGACGTGGGACTCGATCCCAGGACTCCAGGATCATGACCTGAGCCGAAGGCAGTTGCTTAACCAACTGAGCCACCTAGGCACCCTACAATATAAATGTTTTAATATGCTGGTCAATGTAGTACTTAGAATTTTCTCTATATAACCATATATGAGAATTTTTTTGAAGAATTAAGTGCTATAAAGATCTATCATGGAAAGGTATCATGCATCCTATTTAATGCCCTATCTCCAGTGCCTATCATTACATATACTTTATATATATTTTAGAACAATGAAAATCATTTTTATTTGATCATATGAATTTTTGTTTGACAATAGTTTCATTCTTAATGTCAAATATACAGATGTTGATAAATTGAGTTTAAGTGTTATTGAAGGAAAAAAGACTAGGGAAAGAGAAGGAGAGATGGTTAAAAAAAAATGTTGCTCCCTTCTTGCAATGATATTGGAGGCAGATAATTACCTTCATTTGTTAATTCAAAAGTGTTTCTACCATTTAACTCATTAGTGACTCATTAAATGACCATTTGCATTATTGACGGATAGTTTATAACTTGTTTTCATTCATTATTTTGTTTTGTGTCCCATCTTGAGATTCTCTAATTTTTAAGCATGTCATGCTAGACAGGCTTTTTAAAATCATTTCTAAATCCAAATCTCCTTACAAAAATCAACTCAAAGAATAAAGAACAGTGAGGAAAGTAGTCACTAATGTACATTTTACTGTCAGTCCCCATTTGTAGACAGCACAAAAATTAGCTAAAGATATGCTAAATAACTGCACTGATGCTTCTTTAGTCAGTCAGCTGTTTCTATTTAATATTACAGAAAAAGTAGATAGTCCTCCCAAGTATGTAAGTTAAACAAAATGGGAGATGTTTTAGTTTATAAATCCCATATCAAAGTAATTTCTGCTTCTTGCCATATATTTTTATTCAGGATGCATCATTGATTTGAATGGGCAATTCTGTCGATGGATCAATGGTGGAATATGGTGAATAGCTATAAAAAGAACCTAACTACAAAATAGTTCGTGGCTAAATGCCTTATCTGAAACATTAATCCATAATATATGTCTGAAGAAGATAAACTACAAGTAAATAAAACTGAATAATGAAATAATGCCTATATTCTCTCTGAGACAAATGTATTCTGGATATAAAAACATCATTGCTTTTTCTTTTCTTTTCTTTTCTTTTTTTTTTGCCTATTCTGAAAGACTGTTTTTATGGTTTTCCACATTTAAAATGGTTATCTTGAGATAAACAAGTTAGTCTTGTGAAAAAAATTGGCCTGAATTATTTTAATTATTTTAATTTTATATTATTCTCTAAAGAGGTCCATAAATATATACAAATACATTCTGCAACACATTCTACGTGAATCTTATAGACGTTATCAGCAGCACACATTACTTGCTATTCTCCTCCCACACAAAGAGTGAGTAATTGGCACACACAGATAGATAGAGCAGGTGGTAGTGAAAAGGAGTGCCCAGCCAGCATACAGAGGAACCGGCTATTCTTTTCTGCTATTCCAGGTCACTGATACGAAATAAATGAAATCATTCTCTAACTTTTGAAGCCTTTTGTAAGTTGACATTTAAAAGTTGAAGATCATGATTTTTTTTTATAGCGTACAACTCACAAACCTAAAAGAATTTTAAGTATTTATGTTGCATAAGTAATGTATGATACAAGATAACAAATACATTTTCCACAAATATGGAAAAAAATGAAGTGGATAATTTGAAAAAGACATAACTGGAGAGAGGAAAGTTTGGAGCGTTTGACTGACATCTTGAAGGTATTTTCACAATGGGTTAACAGAGGAAAGGTATAAGCTAACTTCTTACAAAAACTTCTTTTCTCAGTATCTGGGACATGGTCCCCTGGTTCTCAGATAGCTAACTAAGACACTCCTCATTTATATCAATATATATGTAATAATAATAATATATATATATTATTTTCTTCTGCTAAACTCTAAAAATTTCAGGTTCTTCGTAATTCTTTACTGCTCATTTTATTTTCTTGTTTTCCTGTTAAAAGGGGATTTCAGGGGTGCCTGGGTGGCTCAGTTGCTTAAGCGTCTGCTCAGGTCATGATTTTTTGGTCCTGAGATGGAGTCCCACATCGGGCTCCTTGCTCAGTGGGGAGCCTGCTTCTCCCTCTGCCTGCCACTACCCCTTGCTTGTGCTTTTTCTCTGAAAAATAAATAAATAAAATCTTAAAAAAAAAAAGGCAAATCATACTCAATTCCTTTTCCTGAATCCATTCCTAGCTTTGCCTTTCCTACCTTAAAAGCATTATTTAAGCTATATATTTGTTTAAGAAAAAAAAATTTCCAAGTACATCAGCTCTAAATTACGGTACTCAGTTACATATTTTCTGCCTAAAATATCTCTTGCATAGATTGTCTCTTCTTTCAGCCACTATCAACCTCTTTAACAAATCTGTCTAATCTCACTCATTCTCACTAACAATCTCAACAGAATTTCTTAAACCCTTTGATTTCATTGGCTCTTCTTTTTAATCCAACTGCCATATTGCTACTAGAATTTTCACCCCCAAATTGTCACTTTTCTGCTTCAAATCTATTTTTCTTAATTATTTTTGAATAAATTCAAAGGACTTCCCATAACATTGCCTATATTATTTTCCATTTCTTTGTCTATATTTTCTTAACCTACTATATATCCACATTGAGTTAATGGCAGTTTTCTCATATGTGCCACGAAATATGTACCTTTTACATTGTGAGTTCTTTGTCTTTTCTTGATCTATCTCTTTAATTCTGGTAAACCAATGGAGAAATCTGATAAACACCTACTTCAAACTCAAATTCAAGTTTCACATCTCCTCTGCAGCTTTGTAAATAGCACACCACCAGTGCAGTCCAGTGTATCCCCCCATTAGGTTATAATTTTCACTACTGATTATAACTATACACTTATATAGCAGCCAAACTGATCAGCTGGTGAGCACCTGGGGTGCAGTAACCATTTTTCACTCACATTTGTGGGTCCTGTATCTAACTACCCCCTTGTAGACCCTTAAAAGATCCTCATCATTTAAAAAACTGAGCCTGTGACTGAGTTTGTGACCTTTACAGTTGAAATGGAAAAAAAAAAAATCAAGCATTTTTCTGGGAAAGTATAAAGAATATCCCTGGGGTGCTGGGGTGCTAGCCAACATTTTACCTATCAACAAAATGGGCTCTAATATCCTGAGACAAACTCTCATAGAGCACTCACCTAACAGTTTCAGAATTACCCAGACTGATATTTACCTCCATTATAGAGCACTTTAAGTGGGTGCCAATGGCATGAAATATACACTATAAAGTCATATTCTCATCTCTTCACTGTGTGCAACTCAGTGATAACTGGACTGTTAAGAAGAAAACATTTTGTGTGGTTTCTGACTAACCCTTCTCAGTAGTTTCTGTGCTGTTTCAAAGTAATTTAACTCTGGGGAGGGAGCAGAAGCAACAATCATCAGGCTGGGATCAGAATTAATAGGGTCCGTATTGATCAGACATAACTCTTTACTCGAGTTCTGCCCAGAGTTGAATGTAACATTTCTTCAATTCTACCTTTGATTGTCTTTGGGGACCAACACTGAAAGATGTGTAAGTTGCAAAGTGGTAGTCATCTCATTCAGACCGTTAAAAAGGGCAGAACAGTGTGTTAGGTAATTGAAAACAGTGTGGACTGTCCATGTTTAGATCCTGTTTTTAAAAATCTTGAGGAATAATAAAAAAAGGGCTAAGTAGAAAAAAAGTGAAAGACATAACAATTTACCATTTATTACCCATGCTTACAATAGTTTTCACTATTTTACTTTTTATTTCTAAATGCAGTAACAAAAGTAATAAATTAAGTCTCTTAGTTATATATCTGCAATACTAATAATTGTAGTTTTTAAAAAAGTTATTTATTATTTTTTCCATGCTCTCCTCCTCACTCAACAGCAGATTTACATATACCATTTTATAACACTGTTTATATAATTTGTAAGATCGCTTGTACCATATATTTTACTTCATGGCTTATTTTCTAATTAAATGTTTATTTTCATGTCTGATAATACAGTTGTATAGGAAAAAAGGCTTACTCATTGCTTCTTTGTTTTCTCTCATGTGATTTTTTCCCCCAATCTTTGAATAGGAATGCACTATTGGTAGTTAGATTTAAATCAATAATGTTAAGGTAAAAACAAGAATTTGTTAAGAGCGGAAAAACAATCATGAGCAAAAATGCAAGACAAGAAAGAACACAAATGTATGTGAAATAAATAGCTCAGTGTGGGATTGAAAACAAAGATTTCATTCAAGACCTACTCTACTTAGTAATGATAGTCATTTCCCTGGGTGTCAATGCTAGAATCCCATCTCCATCTCCAACATCATACTGTGATATTCCTTTGAATAAGTTTGTAAATGCTTACATTTTCATTTGGCTTATTTATTTAACATGTTAATTTGTAATTTAAAATAGCTTAGTCTGTACCATACCCTGTTTGCTAGTTTAGAGTATCTATGTCATTAAGATAAATACATATGACACTTAAACCAATGAAAGTAAAAAGAATTTAGAATACCCTGAATCCATTGTTTTATCCATATAATACCAAGGAACTGACTTCACAAGTTTCCCTTACTTCTATTCTAATGAATTCATCTCAGTGAATTCATCTTTCTAAATTTGATGATTTTATTAACCAGTGTGGCATTTTTGTATGCAACCCTTATCCCAGATTCTTAATGTATCTTGCTTTTTTTCACTTTTGTAAGTTTATTTCCTAGCCTATGATTGACATTAGTAAGTGAATAAAATAATTGATAAAGAAATGCCAATATTAATGATATTTATGGGAAGCAGATCACGGAAGATCTCTCAGCGGAATGATCTGCAAAACACTAAGTCTTGATGTGGCATTCTCCCCTCTACTACGGCCTTTCTCTCCATGATCATTTCCACATTGTCCTCCTGGAAAACTATTACTATTTCCTGGAAGTAGCATTAAGCAAGAGATAGATCTTTTCATTGCATTTTGTTTTTTTAATAGGGACTGTTGACAAGTAAAATGCACAAAACCTTTGAAGGGACATGTCCTTTTCTGTGGAAAAAAATAAAAAAAGACAAATCTAACAACACTGGGTACATACTACTCCCTGTGAACCTATAGAACTACATTATATTTCAACTTGTCCTTAGACACACACAGGAGTTACAAAGTTATACAGGGACATGTTTTGATTTGTAACTTACAAAGTTGGTATAATTATTGACATTATGTTAATAATGTCCACGTAATTCATAAAGCAAAAAAAAAAGAGAACACACTGTATTTGCTTAAAAGTATTATAAGTATCTCTATATGGTCACTTCTCTGGGAATTTAGTTTGTATTGTGAGAATTGCACACTTATCTCTATTTTTATTCATGTAAGGGCAAAACAACTTGTCCCTGCTTTCATTTTTCAAAAAGTCAAAAAATGTTTTTATTTACATCATATAGTCAGCACATGCTGAGGATAATTCTTCTGATAATTTTTATAATAAATCAATGAGTGTACATTATAAATATTTATCATCATACATAAACATACCATATTTACAGATATAGTTCGTTCTTCTTATGGTTTTAAAAGATTTTTTTCTTTTTTCTCAATAAAATTCTTGCTTATTACTCTAAATCCCTTATTGCTCTATTCCCACTGGAATTTACCCTTACACGTATCCCTTCCCTCAGCAATTTAAATTCCCCATTCCAAGGATTACTTGGCTTCTGTTAGTTCAGTAACAATGAAATCCATAATCCAAAGAATAACTGGGGATGAATTAAGGTTGGAGTGACAAATTGGAGCTAGGATATAAAGGTTGTTGGAAGACACATTTAGGAGGTTTTCTTTTTCTAAGCACAATGACAAATAAAAGATTTTTGGTGACATATTTAACTTATAGTTTATGGGGGTTATTGAAGCTGCTATGTGGAGAATAAATATAAAGGAGGCAAAACTGATAAAAGGGACAAAGGTTGCTTTATCAATTTGAGTCAAAGTTGATTTTCACATGATCCAATGATATGGTAGTAGTTATAGAGCACAGGCATGGATTTATGAAATTTATGTGGGGGGAGAGGGAGCGACGGAGAAGTAATTGATGACTGGTAGGTTTCTATCTTGTTAACTGCATGGGTGACGATAGTGCACACAGTGTAAGGAAGTGAAGGGAAAAAATCTTATTTGGAGAACAATAATTTGAAGGGTTGCCTCTTAGTTTGGGTTCCTTGAGAAACAGATCTTGAGGAAATCATTGAAACTGAAGTAGTTTATTTGGAAGAAGATTTTAGAAAATAGTAGTAGGGGAGGAGAAAGTAAACCAGGGAACAGAGTACAAAAATGCGGGATTTTTTACCTAGTAAGTTGCCACTTAAATTACTAGGTCCAAAAACCTTGAGTTTGACTCACTGAGACATTTTGGTGTCCCTCATGTGCAAAACATGCTCACTAGTGTTATCTCAACTTTAAGAAAAGGATATTTATAGACCATCTAGCTAGGATATTTATAGAAGAGGACTTTTCCCAAGGGATGTTAATTCCCTTCCACTTCTGGCCTATATGCAGGTGAAAAAATGGGCTCCAAGCACCAGATAAAGCTCTGTCCGGGCCGTTGGAACTGGAGCCAACATGTACTGAAGAGAATAGGGTGAGAAGGTATGTGTGGAGCAGCAATGGCATTTGCACACAGCAGTAAAGCAACTTCTATTTTGACTTCACCAAATGTAAAATATAAAGATTTTTTTTGAAATTTTACATAATATGCTTTACATCATTTCTTTGGCAAATTGTAGTGGTTTTTGTATAAGTCATTGATCAAATTTTTTCCAAATTAAATTATCAAGAAATAAGGGATGTCATAAACTCCTGGGTTTAACAATTACCCTATGGCAACATTTTCTAATAAGTTTATAGTAATTGTTAATATAATCATGGGAAATCTTTTTTGGCAAATATTTGTTCAGCGCTTACAATGTGCAAGGTGCCACTTTTTTTCATGTCTATAATATTGCATGACATATAATAGGTATGTAAGAAGCATTTGTGGGATGTATAATGAATGAATGTACTCAAATTGGTGATACAGAGAAAAAAGTAAATGAAATAGCCAAGAAAATGACTTCTGCAGCAATTCATTCATTGATAAAAGTCAATGAACAAGTGTTTATTGAGCATCTATCATTTATCTTTTAAGAACAGGGAAACCATGGTGAACAGGGTGACTTCTTACATTCATGAAGTTTATGTGTTAGTAGGGGGAGACAGAAAAGACCTAATATAATTTTTTCAGTGCTAGGTGCCATCATTATAAATAACATTACTTTAATAGTGAGAGACTGGTGTTATGGTCTAAACGTTTGTGACCCCTCCAAAATTCCTATGTTGAGGTCCTAGCCTAGAGTCTCCAGAGAGATCCCTATCTCCTTCTGCCCTGTGAAAACACAGCAAGAAGTCTATGACCCAGAAAAGGGCCCGCATCCTACCGTGCTAGCACCCTGATCTCAGACCTCCAGCCTCCAAGTCTGTTGTTCATAAGCCATCCCATGTGGTGTTTTGTTATAGTAGCCTAAACAGACTAAGAGAATTAAGTAGGGAGATTAAATGGGCAACATCAGATTAGGCCTAATTGAAAAGCTGACATATGGAAAATAGAAGAAGAAAACAAAAAAGAAGGGAATAAAATGGCAATTGCCTTTTGGTAGCTACTAAAGTAGTTTTGGTTAAAATATCACAGGAAATCCCAGGTATTCTAAGACCTAACAAATCAATGGGATGTTAAAGTTTTAGTGGTGATAGAGATGCCATAAAAGTGTATTAGGAGCAAATCTGAGAACCAATCACTTTTTTTGAAGGCCGACTTTTTACCTCTTACCCTATGCAGTCTGGAGAAATACGATTTAAAAGTGCACATTCAAATCTTTATAAATCAATTTATATTATATTTAACAAATAGTTTAGTAGTTGCTAGCTAAGCATTAAATATTAATTATTGTTAAGATAGGGAAACTGAATGACTCCATAAAAACCTGCTTTTTGTTTCTTTTCCTGCTTCTATTCTTGCTAGGACCTGCACCCGCACTTTACACATGCCTCAGAAGTGCAAATAGTATTTGTCCTCCTTGTAACAGAGAAGGGGTTAGTGATTATTCTAGAATAGATAACATCTAAGGAATGACCAGGAGAGAATGACCCAACAAAACCATCACATGGCATTCCAGACCACCAGAGCTAGACATCTCAATTCCAAGACGCCCTGGCTCCAAGCAATAACAAGTGGGCCCTCCTCTTTGTTCTAGTGGGTTCCTGGATGCCTATGCCTGAAGGGACGTGTACACCAGACCACTGTCCTCCGTCCTCCATAAAAAACCCCAGACCCTGAACAAAGATAAGCCTCCCTCCTTTCCTTTCGAAGTCTCCCAGGCGCTCCATCTTTATCTTCTCTCTGTGTAGTAATTTAGTAAATTCTGCTTTCACCTCCCTCTGGCTCGTGTTTGATTTCTATCCTGCACGCAGCCAGGGACCCTCTTGGCTGGTCCTGTGGGGTCCCCCCGCCCCGGGTCCCTGGACCGGGCCTGCCTGTATCACTGTTATTAAATATTGTCTATACCTGCAATCTACAACAAAGGCAACTTCCTGATAAAATAAAAGGAAAATTAGATATTATTTTATTCTTATTTTATGTCTCAAAGGATTCTTCAGGACAGAAAGAAGAAATGAGAAGGAAAATGCAAAGCCATGGGTACAGATAAAATGCTGAGTCATTTAATAGGACCAGCTATTGGAGAGGAAACCTGGCTACCCACAAGGAGCCACAGTGGAATGGGGAGCATAGAGAAGAGGCAGTTTAGGTGCTATAGTTGGAGAGTTGTGAAGAGAAGTGCATCCAGAACACTAAAATTAGGCAAGTAGTAAAATAAGTCATTGCAGCCAGAGGCCACTGATAAATTTATAGCATGCAGCACTCGTGATCATTTACTTGATTTGAGAGGTAAATTTGCACAGGCAGCTTTGCATGACCTTTTTGAAACAAGCATCCAGTCTCCTTTTGCAGAATCTCTGAAATTATTGTTCAGCAACAATTCTGGGGGCAGTATCTGATCCTAATTACTAGCACACATAACAAACAAATGTTACTGACTATATGGAAGGTGAAAAATATCGCCCCTCTTTCAGTGAACTATGGTGACAAGTTCCTGGCCAAGGGGAATCAGAGCTCTTACTGCCCAGGAAAACTCTTTGCCAAGCTGTTTGGAGGGAGTTTGTACAACAAAACATCTATCTGCCTTTTGACTGATTTAAGGCTGTGTGAGCATTCTATTTACCTAATATATGAGAAAAAATGTGTAAGGGAAACCTGTGTAAATTGAATTGGAGTTCAAACCAAGATGTAGTTGTCAGTTATAAGAGTGAGTGCTATGTGACCTTAGCTTGCAGCAGCAATGAGCAGATTTAACAGTGATTCTAGAAGAGAGATGAAAAAAACAAATCATTATCTTTCACAAATATCAGCTCATAACATTAGTCAGATCAAGATCTTTAAATAGCATGGGCAAAAGATGCATTGTAATAAATATTGCTCTACCATGATCTTTGTAGGCATGGATGTTGATTGACAACTAAATTTTGAGCTATCTATCTAGTGCATTGCCTTAATTCACCATATCTGGAAAAGATAGAAAGTGTGGCATTAAATTTGTTCAAAAACAGGAAAATAAAGGAGAAAAACATATCACTTAGAAATAAATTGCTGGTAATCCAAAGTTTATCATTTTTTTTCCTGATTTTTTCTTCTAGATCCCCAAAAGAAGACCTTGCTACTTTTTCCTACTCCAAGATAATTTGTCATTAGTTCCAATCCAAACATCAAATGAAGGACACCAAATTCTACCAGTCAGCAAAACTACCGAGAAATTTAATGTAGTATTGGCAGAGCTGAGAGTAGAACTTCATTAGCTCCTATGGAAAACTGTGATTTCATTTTAAAAAAGTCCCTGATTTGTATCATGGTGACCAGGCACATCAAAACTCCCTTTCTACCAAAAAGAAGAGAGTTGATTAAGAATCTTAAAATAACAGTTGTTTTTTTTGTTTTGTTTTTTTTTTTTTTTACTTGAGAGTTGAACATTTAGCCTGTGGATTTAAAAAAAAAAAAAAAAAAGCCCCCAGGGGCGCCTGGGTGGCTCAGTCATTAAGCGTCTGCCTTTGGCTCAGGTCATGATCTCAGGGTCCTGGGATTGAGCCCCGCATCGGACTCCCTGCTCCGCCTGAAGCCTGCTTCTGCCTCTCCCACTCCCCCTGCTTGTGTTCCCTCTCTCACTGTCTCTCTCTCTCTTTCAAATAAATAAATAAATAAATAAATAAAATCTTTAAAAAAAAAAAAAGCCCCCAAAAGGAGACAAACCATGAGAGACTATGGACTCTGAGAAAAATACAGAAGGTTTTAGAGGGGAGGGGGGTGGGGGGATGGGTGAGCCCAGTGATGGGTATTAAGGAGGACACCTATTGTGTGGAGCATTGGGTGTTATACGCGAACAATGAATCATGGATCACTACATCAAAAACTAATGATGTAATGAATGGTGACTAACATAACATAAAAAAAAAAAAAAGCCCCAAAAGCTAGATTCATTCTTTGTTGAGTTTTAAAGAAATAACCAAAGGTTAAAATGTATATATTCAGCAATAAAATTCAACATGAATAAGCTGCTTCTATTTTAAGCTACAATCTTCAAAATTAATTAATTTTTGTAGACAGCATAATGAAAATGTAGAGGTTGAATTTTACAGAATGATTCAATGTTTCACAGGGGATAAAAAAATAAAGAGCTTTTGCTATTTTGAGTTAGTAATGATGCTTTGCTTAGATGAAAATGGTTAATGTGATGTGGCCACATGTATAGAAAGTTCAAGGAATGGTTCAGATATCTTTACAATACCATATTTTAAAAATTATCAACTTTTATTAAATTTATCACACTGACAGTGTACTACCTGAATCCTTTTCCAGTAGATAAATCTATTTCACAAAATTCTTTCAAAGGAATTATTTTTCCTGTGGGGAATTAAGGAGTCTACATAAGAAACAGAGTTGATACCATCTATAAGCAATACCAGCAAGATAAAATCATACTTATTTCTACTTAGTATATGATTAAGTGAAACATTCTTATTTCCTAAAGGTTCATTGCTATATTTTGGAGTTCAGATATTGGACGTATTCCATATTCTAGCGATTCCAACATTTATTACAAAGCAGAAATAGTACAAGTTAATTTTATGAATGAAAGCAAATGTTTTAAAAACTCAATATATGCTTCTGAAGGAATTTTCAGCACAGTCTACGGAGAATGATATTTTTAAAAAATATTAGTTCAATAAAATCTATGCTGGGGAAAAAAAAAAACTTTACTTCCTCAATGGTATTAAATTTATACTTAGTGTTAGAACACTTGTCTGGGAAATTTTTCAGAGAATATGTGTTTGAATGTCTTAAAAGGTTTTGATTGATGAATGCTGGGGATGATTCTCCCTGACAGGTGTTATACATATGTCTCAAACAATAGCCTTTCTCATCATTATTGCAGCTTAGATTTCTGGAAAATTCTTGGATGTTGTGCTGGTGATTTCAGCTTTCTTCTGAGGTTTGATAGTATGTCTACTCGTTGTCTTTCCATTCACAGATTTGGCATCATTTTTCTTGTCACCATTAATTGAACCTGGTCCGGTAACAATTTACTCGATGAGGTATTGGCTATAATGTCACAATTGGCTGCAATAGTCAGGAAATTGTAAATATAAGACAGAGTCACCACCATGAGACTCATCATTACAGGTAGGCTTCAGACCGTTGGAGGTAGCATGTCAGTACATTGGTAAGAGATTTCCTCTATTATAGAGTGATTTGAATTCAGGAAAAATATTTCCTAAGAAAAACTCACATTTCTCAGTACTTTTTGTTGTTGTTGTTAAACAGGACTTTGTTTACTTTTTTGATTTCCATTTTACTTTGTCATAAATGACTTTTTAAAACAAGTATTTATTTCTCTTAAAGAATGTTTATCTTTAAAAGCTGGCACCACCCCATTCCTGCCCCCGGGCTTGATTAGTAGGATATTCTGCTAGAAAGAACAGGATAGGAAAAACCAAATTGAATGTACTGATTTTCCCCGTCTCTGTACTTTCTTGATACTTATGGTTGCTGAGTGGTCACATCAAGCTACTTTATAATTTAAAGGTAGATAGATATATATTTCCCAATTTGGATGAAAGTGCTGTTTTGATTCACTGTTCATAATAGGACTGACATTATTCTAAAATTTTTAATTTAAAAAACACTGTTCCGTATAATATCGCACTTGATTCGTACCATAATCACCCATCTCCCACCTTATTCCAACTTCAGGTAACGTGCCAAGGGAAAAATCAGATATACAATGATAAATCTGTATTAGGGGTAATGTCAGTTGTGAGAAAAACTTGAGACAGAATTATCATTTTCCTCCTGGATCTCTCTCTCTCTTTTATTGACTTCTAATGCATCTTGTTTTGCATTTTGATTTTGCCTTATGGTAATTCTCTGTGTTGGAAAGTTACTTGGAACAAGAGTGAGCATTAAGAAACATGATTCATGGTATTGTCTGAGAAGATCTATCTTTTGCCTTAACTTAGAAGAGAAGAGGAAGGAGTAAAGTAGTCAGTGTGAATTTATGTGCAGGAGAGATATTGGGTGTTTGCTGTAGAAATCAAGCCAGAATTCAGCACACATTTGACTGAAGTGCTCTTGTGATAATCTCTCAGGAAGGAGAGCAAAGTGGTTGGCAGCTGGATGGGCAGCTGAAGGCAAGGAAGCTATAACTTCTGGCAAAGCCCAGAGGATGTGAATACAGCATATGAAAAATCTATAATATCTTCATAGTTGGCAGGACAGACCCCAAATCTGAATATTATTATCGTCTTCAGTTTAGAGGGAAAAAAATGTAGTATAGCTACAATAACATGAACTAGGGGCTATCTGGGACCCCAACTCAAATTTCTTTCCTATAAAATGAGCTTAAAAAGGAAGAATGAAACATAGTTTTACACATACACATACCCAAATACACATACACACACCCAAATACATATACACAGAGTGAAAAGAGAGGTATTCTGTAACTTTGAGAAATATTTTTTTTAAAAGATCAAAGCAGGGCGCCTGGGTGGCTCAGTTGGTTAAGCAACTGCCTTCGGCTCAGGTCATGATTCTGGAGTCCCGGGATCGAGTCCCGCATCGGGCTCCCTGCTCAGCGGGGGGTCTGCTTCTCCCTCTGACCCTTCCCCTCTCATGCTCTCTGTCTCCCATTCTCTCTCTCAGATAAATAAATAAAATCTTTAAAAAAAAAAAAAAAAAAAAAAAAAAAAAATAAAAGATCAAAGCAAGGAAAAAGTGTGGTGGTGGTTTCAATAGGCATGAATTTTGTTTTCTGCGCCTCATCAGAGATGGGCTGAGTTATAATTAATATGTACAATTTGTATAAAAAATATATCATTATCTCAGTATAAAATATTTATCAAGCCTTAGTTTGCTTATCATCATATAATATGCATCCAAATGATAATTTTACAATCTTATTATTGAAGGTAGTGATATTTATTATTGAAGGTAAAGTGATTCCTCACTCTTCATTCCCTTATGTCTCTCTCATAGATATTAAAAATGATGAATTTTTCACCTATGTGCCTCATTATCTTCTGAACCGAACCCAATCCATGCTTCATATGTAGTTTGAAACTTTTATATTTTACTGTAGATTCAGAGAAATTTCAAGTGAGCCAACCATGGGAATAGTCAAGGATAGAATTTACTTATTTAGATTACTTTCAAAAGGCTTATAAGGATTACACTTTGAAATGGAATTTCACCTTTCTACATAATATTATTTCACTCACCCAGAACTAAATAGATACAAATCACTTAATTTGTAAATAAAATTCTTTTACGTCTGGGTGTAAATCTGGTTTTTAAGGGCAGAAGCAAATAAAAATGTCACGATCAACACTTGCAAAAGGCCTGTACAAATTTCATAAAATGCATGGGTTTTTTTCTATATAGTCTTATATATATAGAATCATTGGACTATGTAGGATAAACCATCAACAACGTGTCAATATATTTGCTATATGTAGACACACACGGACACCCATGCACACAACTGCACTCACCCTTAAGAAATAAACTGATCCAGGGGCGCCTGGGTGGCTCAGTCGTTAAGCGTCTGCCTTCGGCTCAGGTCATGATCCCAGGGTCCTGGGATCGAGCCCCGCATCGGGCTCCCTGCTCTGCGGGAAGCCTGCTTCTCCCTCTCCCACTCCCCCTGCTTGTGTTCCCTCTCTCGCTGTGTCTCTCTCTGTCAAATAAATAAAATCTTTAAAAAAAAAAAAAAAAGAAATAAACTGATCCAAAATAGTCATGTTATTTATTTTTCATGAAAACTTCCAGCCTAGACTTCTCCTTTTCTTTAAATGTTAGTGACTGTCTATGGTGTTCTCATTCTATTCTCACCTCACACTACCTTATCTTCTTGACACATCTTAATTATTTGTCATTTAAAAGTACCAACTCTCCTTCCAGAACGACTGACTCAGAATTTCTGGATGAAGTGTTAAACTCTGCATTTTTAATGAGCACCACAGGTTCTTCTGATTCAGGACTTTCTAGGGCCATATTTAGAAAATGTCTTGTCATAGATGCTGATGACTCCACAACCCAAAGTCCATACTTGATGTACCTCACAAACTTTGGACTCATGCAGAGAAGTGCTTTCCGGAATCTCTCTGGGTTTTCTAGAGGTATCACAATATCCTCTACCAGGACACACCACATTATCCCTAAACAAGGTCCTCCTTGATGATTTTCTAAAGCAGGTGTCAATAATGCCATCTTCATGTCGCCATTCCCTGCTTTTTACTTAATTTTCCAATCATATAAAATTGGCCTTAATTCTTTGCAAAAAACATGCAAGTAAAATTTAAAATCACTCTCATCGCAATGTTTGTGCTTAGGCTACTTTGAAATGTTCATCTCTCTGCATTGCTTCTCCTTGGTACATAATTCTTACTCTGTTTTCAGATTCAGTTCAAATGCATTTGTCTCCGGGAAACCTTCCTTAAGCTCTTCTCCTAGGATTGTAAGTACCTTTTTTCTCTGTACTTCCCAGATATGCTGCTCTCTCTATGCCCTCACAGATTTATTGCTCTACATGCTCATTTGTCTGTATGAGTCTATCCTGGTGTTCTAGTGATCATGGACTTCATTTAGCCTATCTCATATCCAACTTTCTGTTTCTGAAGACTGGCAGAACACCTCCATATAAGAGATCCTCAATCAATAACTACTGAATGAATGAATGCATGAACGAACTATGGGCCTAAATGCTATGAGAAAACATGTGACATCTTACCAACAAATTTGTGTTTAGAACTCATCAAGGAATTTTTCATTTTTATAAGCTAAAGGAAAATAATAGTCAAAAATTGAGATGTGTGTATTCATTTCTAAAAAAAGCTAATGACAATCATTCCCCCTATAAATCATGTCTTTTCAGTTAAGTACATTTAGAGTATTCTGGTTGATTATGACCTGCATTTTCTTTCTCTCTCTCTCTCTCTCTTTTTTTGAAGGTATATAAACTGTTTATTAACTACAGATTTATTTCTTCTTAGACACAGTGTGGCTCCGGTGGCCTGTGGTCTTGGTGTGCTGGCCTCGGACACAAAGTCCCCAACAGTGGTGCCGCCCTCTGTGGGCCCAAATCTTCTTCAGTCACTTCAGGTCTTCACAGAATTTGTTGTCCAGACCATTGGCCAGGACCTAGCTGTATTTACCATCCTTCCCATTTTTTGTCTGTTCCAGAACCCCAGGCTGGGATCTTATCCTGGCATGGATTCTGCATTCTGGTGATCACACGTTCCAGCTCATCTTCAGCGAGCTCTCCTGCCCTTTCGGTGACGTCAGTGTCTGCTTTCCTCAACACCACATGAGCGTATCTTTGCCCCACACCCTTAACCTGCATTTTCTTTCTTATATCTGTGTTAAGGCTCTTAGATTCTCGTTTTTAAAAAAAGGCAAATTCTTTAACATTAAGTATTTATTTTATGCTACTTCCTCACCATCATTATAAATACATGTTTCAGCTTTTTATAAAATAAATTGTTTGGTTTTAAATTCTTTAAATCATGTTATTTAAATGTACCCATTATCTGACAAAATTGAGTTATTGTGATAAAAACGAAACATCTCTCTCTCTTCTTTTTTTTTTTTTTACTTCCACTGATCTTCCCTACAGAAAGTGGAATGTTCTTGGGAAATTATTAAAGAATTTATCATACAACTATTACTTTCTTTTGATTCATTTTGCTCTGTAAGGTATTATCGTAGTTACTTGTGTTGAGGTCTTCTAGAACTACCAAGTTTAAAGTTATTATCATATGGCTCCATCTTTAATTTAGAGTAATCTAAGTTTAGTATTTGTGATATTTAAAATGAACTATGATTTGGAGTACAGTTATCCAGAAATTAGGATTTCCAGTTCATCTTTAAGTGCTCTCTCCCAAATATTTGATATAGTTAAACGAATCCTATATTTGGTGGTAGGTGGTTTGGGCTTAAGACTTCACTGTCCCACATACTGGCTTTGTGAACTTAAAAAAAATGAGGGCACCTTGTAGAATAACGAGCTCTATATCCACACCATTAAATGGTGTTAAAATTGCTGTCCTTGGTAGTTTATAGGCTTATTTTTAAAATCAAGTGAAATGATGTATATGAAAGTACATATATCATCTGGTAAATGATAAAGTACTAAGCAATTCAGCACATACTTTTTGTTATCATGTTCTTTAATTTAAAGTGCACGGATTTTTTATTGTAAAAGAGATCCTTTTTAGCATGAATACATAAAAATTGCAGTTTTAAAAACCGAATCCAAGCAATTAAAATTTCAACAGGATCCTTAGAAAACACTGATGATGTGTTTCCAGCACGATAAACTCAGTGACAAGCAAAACTGCAAGTTGTATAAAATTACAGACTACCTGCTTTTGCAGTAATCCTCTTTATGGCTTCAAAGAAAAACGATAACATCAAGGGCTTGGGTGGCTCTAGGACATTGATTGCCAAACCAAACCATTCTTCCAAACACTAGAAAACTAAGGACTGCAGACTGCTGCAAGCTATTTTTCAACCAAAAGGATTAGATTTGTCTCATAGATGGGTCTGACATGTGATATAGATTTCCAATGGGTTGAGGTTTTCCCAGTTACAGGGTGACTTTCTAAGAGTTGCTGCTTTCTGAGGGTGGAGAATGGCCCCTAGTGGGGAATAGAAATTCAATATTTAACATGTGAATGCTTTCCTCTGTAAGGAAGTCTCTGTTGAGCTCCCACCACGTAACTGTATGCCTAGTACGTGGCAACATTTCCATTTCTTCTGCACGGAGCTGTTGCTTCAAGATTTTTGTAATAACAATTGATAACATTTTGGTAGCGGTTGCTATATGCCAAACCCCAGTCTCAGCACTTTTCATATATTGATACTTCTCATTCTCACAGCGACCATGTGAGGTATGTATTATTATCCTCTCATTACAAGTGAGCAGACTGAGACAGAGAAACACTATTAATTTGTCCAAGTTCTCACAGCAAGCAAATGATGAAACTGAGAAACAAACCCAAGCAGATTGTCTGATTCTGGAAACTAAGCCCAGCACTACCATCCGATACGGCTGTAAAGGGTTTAATACGATTTAAATAGCAGCAAAAAAAGAGGAGATAGGACGACTTAAAAATTCCACTTTAATATGTGCATTTTTCCCACGTCTTTTCCTTTTTTTTCCCCCTGAACTGACAGGAAGAAGAACCACATTAAAGACTCCCTACCCACACATAACCCTCTATTTTCAAGTACATATAATCTAGAAAAACCTGATGGGAAATACTTCTACATTTCAGTGCTCTGTCCCCAATTCTTCTTCGTAGAGCCCAGAGACAGGGTGAGGCTCTAGAGAATCTCCCTCCTTTATAATTACTGGGAAAGGATGTGAGATATTTTCCCCCATATGCTATCCTTCAGACTCTATACAAAGCAAATGAGAGGAAATATTTATAATTAAGTAAAACTGGTAAAACATACTTAGTTCAATTCCATTTTGAAATCCAACTTTGACTTGTTTCTCCACAGATATCAACATTATTTATATAAATAGCATGAGAGTACATCTGCTATTTAGCTTTGTGTGAGGTTTTCCCTATCACTGAGATTTAGGGAACACCACTTCAGGGTAGAAGCAATTTTAAGGTTATCATATTAGTGACAGAGACATTGATCTGCGAAGATACGCTCAAGAGACCCAAGATACCGCTGTAGGATTCCTTTTGGCTCTCTCCCCCGTAATTTCACGGAGCTGGGTATAATTAACACAGTTCATGGGATTTAAGTAACATTTGTTGCTTCTCTCTCAGAATGCAAATTTGAGAACGATACGGATCTGCGCAGGAGAGGGAACAACTGTTCTTGCGGTACTAACTTGCGCACAGAAAGAGGCGACAGATACAGCATCACTCAGGTTTTATTAGGGAGTTAGCATATGCTTTATTGAAGCTACAAATGTGAAAAACAGATATGTCATAAAATTAACTAAAATTAAATGGTTTATTGTCATTTTGGAATTCCTAGTCTTCATTTTCTTAAAAGCTGTATTAAATAATAGGACCTGCTATTGTCAGATGAATACACATGTGTGGATAAATGGGAGTACAATCTTCTAAATAAACAAACAATTTACTGGGTCAGCAGTCACTGTTTAGACAGGAAGAAATTATCTCAACAATGGAAAGTAATTATTGACTGGCGTGTGCGCATGCGTGTGTGTGTGCATGAAAGAGTGACACTGCAGACAAGCTTTCTAACCCTGGGACTCATTCTCTTCCATACTAGGTTGGAGCATTTGATAAAAGAAGCAGTTAGAGAACGGTTTATTCCCCTGTCCTATATTTATGTGAAATGAAAGAAACATAATGCAAACCACTCATTATATAAAGATGAGGGAGCCTGATTTGTTTATTTTTTGCCAAATTCTAAAATCT
The DNA here is from genome assembly GCF_964656455.1 of Halichoerus grypus. NCBI lineage: Eukaryota > Metazoa > Chordata > Mammalia > Carnivora > Phocidae > Halichoerus > Halichoerus grypus. The sequence goes on along the minus strand of NC_135715.1, from coordinate 46,638,590 downwards.
GCCTGAAAGATAATCAGTCTAATAGAATACAGATCGGGAAAATCATGAAAATAATCCATTACAGTATAGGTCTTTTGAAATAACACTTTAATATAGGAATGTAATTTAAAGGCTATGTATGTACTGCTTTTACTTAACAAAAACCTGAAGGCAAGTGAGGCGCCTGGGTGGCTCAGTCGTTAAGCGTCTGCCTTTGGCTCAGGTCATGATCCCAGCGTCCTGGGATCGAGCCCCACATCGGGCTCCCCGCTCAGCAGGAAGCCTGCTTCTCCCTCTTCCACACCCCCTTGTTTGTGTTCCTTCTCTCACTGCGTCTCTCTCTGTCAAATAAACAAATAAAATCTTTAAAAAAAATTGAATGCAAGTGAATAAATGTACAAATGTATATTCTTATATGTGTATAATGCATCTGTACATTTATGCACATATAATATGTATAATGAGAGAGGGAATACTGTGCATTTCATCTGGAGTTTCAAGTTTACATATGTATATATTACAAATTGCTTTAGGCATATTATCTGCACTAGTTTTACTGTTCAGGTTTGCTCACATATGTTGCTCTCTCATTTAAGACAAGGATAAGTAAATACATAAATCCAGAAACATGCTACAAGTCAAGCTTTCCTTAATGTGTTCAACTTTGGCAAGACCCTGATCCAAGAGAATGCTCCTATGCTTTATACACATAAAACTGTATTGAAGACTCATTTATCCCATATGTCTCTTATTTTTATTTAACCATAGACAAATTATTTTAAGCTTTCAAGATCATTTTAGAGCACTATAGCAGTACTTCTTAATATCAATAGTGGATTTCAAAAATAAATTATGAGAAATGTAGTGGCTAAGCTAGCATGAACGGCATACTGAATAAAATCAAAGTCTCATTATCACACCACATGAAAAGAAGCTATGAGCCCCTAAGTAGAAATGGTACTTTTAAATTCTAAACTTTACTCTATAGACCATATTTCAAAGCTTATTGAAAAGGAGAAATCTGCTAGAAAGAATAAGGAATGAAGTCTGTGTAGAAGTTAAGTTTCTTGCAAGTTGTCAAAGGGAAGTATGCCACTACTGAAGTAAGTGGAGTGGAAAAAAAGTAAAGGGAACACATAGTTCTACTCAAAGTGCAGGTGCATGGAGAGATAAGACACTTGAACTAGAATGTCAATCAATGCACTTCCTTCATCGAGAATGTCTTGCTGAACAACATGATAGAAAGGTGCAGTAAACTAAACAGTGAGCTATGTGACTCAGTTGCTTTACATTTTGCTACAAACTTCTTAACAGCTCATAGACTGATATAAAATCTGAGATGAATAGCCAATCCACAAACATACCTTGAGTAGCCCTGCAAAGATATTTCAAGATGCAAATTATTAAATTAGATCATTAAAACAAATATTTCTTGATATAATGGATATGTTGTGATATAATGGAGATAAGTTACATAATATAATATAACAATATAATATAAATATAATATAATATAAGTTACATAATATAATATAATATAGTGATATAATGGAGATAAGTTACAATATAGAATATAGGATTTGGGGGTATAAATATTTGTTTTTACTTTATTTGATAAGTTTTATTTTTTTATTTTTTTATTTTTTTAAAGATTTTATTTATTTGACAGAGAGAGACACAGCGAGAGGGAACACAAACACGGGGAGAGGGAAAGGGAGAAGCGGGCTTCCCACGGAGCAGGAAGCCCAATGTGGGGCTCTATCCCAGGACCCTGGGATCATGACCTGAGCCGAAGGCAGACGCTTAACCATCTGAGCCACCCAGGTGTCCCAAGCAATTCTTTTTCTTGGGAGATAAATGGTGCATCTCATCTAATCTTGAAGTAGTATTGCTTCAAATGAATTTACTATACATAAATAAGATACGTGTAGCAAAAGCTGAATTCAGGAATTTTTAAAAGTGTAATATGAAATGTATTACTCCTATCATCTTTTAAGTCAACATTTGCTTTAAATGTGTATTTTAGCTGTTAGTACTAGGTAATTTCATATGAAATTACTCAATGCCAGGCACATAGTGATGATAATTCTGAGGAAATGTATTTTAATTGTTACATATTTTTAAAATCACAAGTCTAATAAAATAAAATAAAATAAAATCACAGCTAAATTTTAAGTGTGTTCATAGTTTTATAACATTCTGAAAGTCATTCCTGAAATACTTAGCAGCTATTACCATTCATACAATTCCCAGACACTTGCCTCCAGATCACCAATATCATTCAGAAGTCTACAGTTTGCTTTGTGATACAAAGTCAAGTTTTTTCTCTATAAACTTAATTGTAAAAATTGGAGAAAGAAAAACATTTTTTTTATTTGTATAAATGCACATATTGCCTTCAGATTCATTCAATGATACATAAGCTAGACCATTTTTCAGACAATATAGCTTTAACACTGAGTAGGATTTGCTCCATATTTATTCATCATTTACATCTGAAATAAGAGAGATTTAATATTTTCACTAACAAAATATCTATTACTCAATATTTCACAAAGAAATAATGTGTTTCTCATCTCCAGACTCATATGAGTTAGGTCTTGGCTCAGGACTTAAAGTTTCCAGTTTACTTTAGGCCATAACCAAAAATACGGTTACATATGGATATTTAAGAATTAAACCCAGATGGTCTGTTTAAGCTAAGAAAGAAGGGTTAATTTGTAATGCGTCATATTGTCAATGCTCAGCTTTTCCTGTTTCAATCTCCTGAAGTCATGAATTAATCTTAAATTGAGAAACCTGTAATACAAGAGTGAGAAAAAAAATTGCTTTTACATACCAGCACACACTCTATACAACTTTGAGAGAGCAAAGTGGGGTCAGAATTTTTAACAATTTCTCCAGCAGCAAGTGTGTTTTCAACAACAACACCATGAGAAAACAGCACCCAGAATAACTATTAGCTTCTTTGACAACTGCTCAACACCATTGATGAAGAAATTAGTAGTCACCATCAGGACTGATGATAACTTCAGTGGGCATCAGCTGTCATCAGTAGGTCACAGGAAAAGTGAAGGATGGGAATATTTAGGGAGTTTCCAAAAGTACATAGGATAGAGTCAGAGGACACTGTACTGATTTCTACTGTGACTTAGACTTAATCATTCTCCAGCTCCTACCCATTCCCCTTCAAGAGTCCATGGCCAGGTATATAAGTGGTACATTATTACAACAGTGGTAGAAACAAACCAAAATGTTATTCTTTGTTGCTTCACTTTGATTCAACTTGTATTTTATTGGTTCAGATCAAATCTAATTGCCGGAATAGTATCATTCTAAAAGACGAATAGTATAGATACTATAGTTTGCTATTATCCCAATGAAAATAATTATAAATATTGTGACTATTTATAGACTGTAATTATGCACCTTTTTAAGGACAACTTTCCATAGTGGGTCATTTCCTTCAAATATCTCTAAGATATATCTTGTGCATCACAAGCGGTGTGGGAAATCTACCGACATGGATAAAATTTAAAAATAAAACAAAACGGGGCGCCTGGGTGGCTCAGTCGTTGAGCGTCTGCCTTCGGCTCAGGTCATGATCCCAGCGTCCTGGGATCGAGCCCCACATCGGGCTCTCTGCTCCGCGGGAAGCCTGCTTCTCCTTCTCCCACTCCCCCTGCTTGTGTTCCCTCTCTCGCTGTGTCTCTCTCTGTCAAATAAATAAATAAAATCTTTAAAAAAAAAAAAAATAAAAAAAAAATAAAACAAAACAAAACACAAAAAACACAGGTTTTCTGTATCTCCTGAGAAATGTCCAAATACTCAATAAATACTAAAAAAGTGAATGCAACCTGTAATCTAAAAAAAAGTTAAATAAAATTAAAAATGTTGCTTTTAAAAGTGCAGATTCAATGGTAAATTCTCTTGGTACCTTAGTATACATTCAACAACCTTTTGTTAATCATATCATGTTAATGGATAAACTACAGTCTTCTAGTCAGAAATAAGCATAATCCACAAATTTGGTTTTTCATGTATTTTAATCAAGAGTTTTTCTGTCGGGTGCCTGGGTGGCTCAGTCATTAAGCGTCTGCCTTCGGCTCAGGTCATGATCCCAGGGTCCTGGGATCGAGCCCCGCCTCAGGCTCCCTGCTCAGCGGGAAGACTGCTCCCCCCTCTCCCACTCCCCCTGCTGGTGTTCCTGCTCTTGCTAACTCTCTCTCTCTGTCAAATAAATAAATAAAATCTTAAAAAAAAAGTTTTTCTGTCTTCTTTGTCAATTTGAATGGTAAATCTGACATACCATCATATAGTAACAGAAATGTCCCATGTGGGGTCACATGAAAATTTCTATAGTTTCCTTTCTTTGTAGTTCTCCTCCCCAAACACTTCTGATTTCCAACATTCCTAAATACCTCACATTAGAACTACCTTCCCTCAAATATCAGTAATTATTGACCAATTACTTTGTAATTTTAAGGAAAATTATCTTTGAATTCTACTAAGCACACGATCAATTCGGTAATCCTTAATCACAATTTCAGGACTCAAGGCATTTAAATTAGTTTATTCTTTAAGAATGAAAACAGATTGCCCATCAGGAAAAAAAAGTTTAAATGCACTTTTTAAAAGAAGCTTAAAGAACTCACCAGGTGTTGATAAAGCATTGAGGTTAGGAGGAAAAAATAATCTTTTTGATAAATTAAGTGTATATGACTCTAGTATAGCATCATTTTCTTCTAATTACATTTTGTTACATGGAGTCAAACATTTTGAGTTTTTATTATACCCAGAATGATTGTGATGGATTATCTCTGCTGATTATGCAGTCCTATAGTGATAAAAAAAGAAAGTACCCCTCCCTGTTTTGATATCTTAATCTTTCATTTAAGCATCTATGTTGCTCATTTAGATGTATTTAGTTTTTGAACTGCTTAGTCAAAAATCAAATTATAGTGCCCCTTAATTTTTCCTTTTGGTATATGTTTCCCTCCAGTACATCAAAATATTTTGATAATGAAATTTCCTAACAAACAATTATAAGAAACGCTCTCACCAAAGTATAATCATGAGATATACTTATCTAACTAACTGATAACTTGATAGTGATTTACATTCAATTTCAAAGTATATTAACAAATGATGTCTTTCATTCTTTCTACTCAGATCTAATATGTTATAATTACGATCCACTAGTCATTTTTATCCCTATTGTTGCTTATATCACATTTCCCCACTGAGAACCTTTGGTTCATCACATATTCCTGGTTGTTTTAGTTGCCCAAATTGTAGCTCCTTTCAAAAATCCCATAGCTAATATCTAGTTTCACCCAAGGGGCAACATATATTTCTTGGTAGAGTGCCTCGATTATGTTAGGTGCTCAATAAGTGCATATTTATGAGATATACTAATATAATCTCAAATAGCATGGCCCAGTGATAAAAATCTGTGAATACTCTCAAGATGGTGTAGTAAAAATGATCCTTGTAACAAAGGAGTAAAATAGAGATCAGATATAAATATTATATTTATAAAGAATTTATAAATTTATAAAGAATAAATAGGTGGAGACATACAAGTTTTTTTAATTACAAATGAAGGCTTTCAAAAACATTAAGGTTTGATTAGGTTTGCCTCAAGCAAGTGTGCTGTGGATTATTACTTATATATCTTGACTATTTGCCAGTAAAAGAAAGGGGCCTACACTGCTTACCTTGAGGAATATTTTACAAGCCACCAACAATCCTGGAGGCAACCTTTTTGACTATATCAATTATTTGTTTGAACTGCTTTTAAATGATTGTTATTATCAGAAAATTTGTTTGCATAATTTTTCACTCAAATTTGCATACAACATAAATTTCTAAGCATAAAAATCTTTGTTATCTTAGATTAGGTGTAGCTATAAGATAGATTAAAAAGGCAACAGCATGATTTTTCAAAATGATCAATTTAATTTTATCAAAATTAAAAACTTCTGCTATGCAAAAGACACTACTGAAAGAATGAAAGACAAGCCACAGATTTTGGAAAATATTCCCTTTATATCTATCTGACCAAACACCTGTATCTAGAATATATAAATAGCTTTTAAAATTCAGTAATAAGAAAATAAACAAACTAATTTAAAAAGCAAGCAAAGATTTGAACAGTCACTTCACCAGAAAGGATATATGAGGGATGCATGGATGGTTAGTGGACACATGAGAAGATGACACCATTAGTCATTAGGAAAAATGCAAATCAGAATTATGATATCACTATGGAGTAACTAAAATTTAAGAAGATTGATTACATCAAGTTCTTTCAAGATCAGAGCAATTATAACTCTCAACTCCATTGCTGGCAAGAACACAATATATTAAAGTCATTTTGGAAAATATTTTGGCATTTGCTTACCAATTTAAACATATGCTTACTAAACGAACTATCAATTCCAACCCAAGAGCAACAAAAAAATGTGTTTATGGAAAAACTGTTCACAATATTTATAGTACACAATCTCCCTAAACTGAAGATAACCTAAATGTTCTTCAGTGGTGAATAGATGAACAAACTTCATCCCATGCAATGAAATACTACTCAGCACTGAAGATGAATAAACTAGCGATACACATAACAACAAGGATGCATTTTGCTAAGTAAAAGAAGCCAGACGAGAAAGGCAGAATCATGTGCTGTATGATTCCATTTATATAACATTCTGAACAAGATAAAATTATAGGGACAGAAAACAAATTAACGGTTGCCAGTAGATTAGAATGGATTACAAAATGTCAAAATGGAATTTTTTATAATGATAGAACTCTCCTACATCATCATTGTGGTGGTGTAACATAATTGTATATGTCAAAACTTTTAGAACACAGCATGGAAGGGGATGAGTCTTACTATATGTGGAGAAAGAAAAGAAAAAGAATAACCATACTAAGGAGGTTGGCAGTTACCACCTTTAGGCATCAGGCCTGCATTCAGCAAAGGTGGGTTTCAATTTGTGAAGACATTGCAAATTAGAGATACAGTTTAGGTCTTTGCTTCTAAATTAGAACACATTATCAAACTGAAATAATGTTAGAATTGTAATTAGTTTCTCAGTCTGGCTTACTATGTGTCTGAATTTTAGTAACCTTAGTCTTCAATCTATATATAACATCTAAGCATCATTCTTTCTATGGAGAAATGCATATGAAAATTTATCTTGGGATTCTTGAGCTAATCATTGTACTGTTAACAGCAGTTCCCTACTGTGTGAAAGGGTCATAGACTCAGTTAGAAAAATAATTAAAAATGTCAAAAGTGCATTAACATTATTCTTCTGTATCTACATAAGAAAAGTTAATTTTCCAAGTCAGTCAAATTTCAAGTATTCACAATCACGGAACAAAGGGAACTAAAGCAGCTGACGGTAACTGATGAAGCCAGGATATAGAAGTGAAAGAGGGTGAAGGTAGAAACATAGAATCTTGAAATTGAAACTTCCAAGAAGAGTCCACATGTGTACGTGTGTGTGTGTGTGTGTGTGTGTGTATGTGAGAGAGAGAGAGAGAGAGAGAGAAAGAGAGAGAGAGAAACAGAAACAGAGAAGAGAATTGAATGCAATCATGCAAAGTTTCCTGAAAAGCACCAGTGAGCAAAACCATCACTACATCCCCAAACTGATGGTGGTCAATTTAGTAGAAGGTTTAAGAAGAAAAGGGAGCCTTTTAGGTATATTCTGTATTCATGAAGAGATACTATTTCATAGTGTATTTTTTTAGAAACTGAAAGAGAGATCACAAAATTTAGGAATTTTTGCAAAGAGCAGAAATGGAATGGATTTTTTCTTTTTCTTTTTTTTTTTTTAGAAACAGATTTTCTGATCTTCCCTTTGAAATTAAAATAAGAAAAGTGAGCATCAAGGAGAAATAACGGCTGTGATGTCTGCCAGATAATAGGGTACCTGGTTCCCAATTCCATAGATTTACCAACTTATATTTCTTCAGAGGGAAACTTTCTCACATACCTGGGAGTTTGCTGCACATGAAGGTGGGCCTATTTCCTTACCTGGAAACACTACTACTTGGGGCCAAAATGTGTGTGCATAAGAAAAATGTGGCATCAAATATCAAATAAGTTAAGCCAAAGATATTGCTTAGCTCCTTGTGAGGTTATAGATGTCTGGATGGGATTCATGGGTGGGAGCTCTACCTCACTGATTTGAGCACTGCTGTGTTCTGTGACCTTATGGGTCACCTAAACACACCTCATGTAGTTCAAGTCCTATAGTCCTATAAAATATATACTGACACATTCTTTTTACTTAGGGTTGAGGGATATGACACATTGTATACTATCTTTTTTTGTTAATTTTATTTTATTATGTTATGTTAATCACCATACATTGCATCATTAGTTTTTGATGTAGTGTTCCATGATTCATCGTTTGTGCATAACACCCAGTGCTCCATGCAGAGCATGCCCTCTTTAATACCCATCACCAGGCTAACCCATCCCCCCACCCCCTCCCCTCTAGAACCCTCAGTTTGTTTCTCAGAGTCCATAGTCTCTCGTGGTTCGTCTCGCCCATTGTATACTATCCCGAAGATAATAATTTCAACATGAGGTGATTTTCTTTTGTTATTTTATTTTCTTCCTTTTTGGTTTTCCTACCTATCATACTTATTCAAATTAGGTTTAACTTGGAAAACTGGAAACCTAATTCTCTTTTTATAGACTTAGCTTAATTCATTTGACCTATTTGACTGCCTGCTTTCAGTTTTAGTTTCCTAGGTAGACATGTGAAAGACACTGAGGATTGTTCAACCTTAAATTTGCCACCTGATTTTCTGAAATAATCACAGCTACTGTTTCAGTGTCATGCTGAAAATGGGGCAGGATTTCCCATTTCTAGACAGTTTTTCATAGAATTATAGAATAGTAAAAGCCTTCAGAGGTCATCTGTTTTCTTAGTTTGCTAGAAAGTTTTTCCTTCCTCAAACATTTCAGGACAAGAGAGCAACAAAAGCCAGCCTTGCATCAATTCCGGACTACATAATCGTAAAAGTCCGTTGTCTTTCTTTCATCATGATATATGGGGGGTATAGTACAACATATAGGTGCTAAAAGAAGTGTGAATATACCTACAAAAGCAAAAAAAAAAATTGTGGGAATTTAATGGTATAGCATCTATAAGTAACACCATGTGAAAAATAATTGGGTAGTCAGTTAACTGAATAAATTTTCTGGAAAAGTGATATTGCTGGGCCAAGTAAGTTGAGCTAAAATAACTAAGAATAAGACTTGTATTTATTTCCTTAACACTTAACAAACACGTAGTCTAGAACTTACTTTCTCTTAGGCTTTCTTTTTCTTTTATTGAGTAGGCTTTGAGACTAAGTCATGATTAAGGAATAGAAATTAAATCATAGAGATCTAGAGCTAAAGGGGATATTGGAATAGGCTTATTCATTTCTCTTTGACTAACAGACAATAAAACTCAGAACTGAAATTGTTAGACACTTCAACCAAATTCTCTCAGATAACTAATGATCTTTACCATGATTCAGACATCACAAAGTAGTATGATATAGTTCAAAAAATGAACTGAAGTCGTAGCAAGTAAGTAAGATGGTTCAGAGTTCATGGCAAATATATTTTTAAACTTGCTAAATAAAATAGTAAAAGGAAATAATTCATAAATGAATACTGGCTTGTTATTGACTGTGTTTGGTCAATCAGATTAATTTCTGACTGATCACACTCTTTATGGTTGGTCAGAAGGGATTGTGGCGGCTCATCAAGTCAGCATATCCTAGATAGATGAAAAGTGAAGATATCCCGGTGAATATTTGAACTAGTATCTTTGAATGTATCTTCATGGATTTGAATGCAGAATAGCCAAATGTTGAAACAAAAAAATTGCACTTGTTTACTAAATGCCAAGAAATCTATTCATTATTATTAGTTGTGTTTATTTGTCATAATTTGATAAATATATCAACATATTTCTTGCCATGTTTGATATCTTTGATTCTTAATTAGATCATCTATTCTTTAGAGGTCAGACTCAGAGGTCTTCCTGCCATCCCTTTTGCATATGGCTTATAATAAGGCATTCAAGAATTCAGAAATTTTAGAGTCAAGACTTTAGATGTACTTTCTATAGGTACTTTATCTTAAAATATGGATTTTAGCATTAAGGATGATAGAAATAATTTTGTTTGGCCAGCCTGGTATTTTACAGATATTTAACTTGTCTTTCCTAGATTAATTGGCTATCTAAATCACATGAAAAAAGAATAAGATAGGGGGCGCCTGGGTGGCTCAGTTGGTTAAGCGACTGCCTTCGGCTCGGGTCATGATCCCAGGGTCCTGGGATCAAGCCCCGCATCGGGCTCCCTGCTCCGTGGGAAGCCTGCTTCTCCCTCTCCCACTCCCCCTGCTTGTGTTCCCTCTCTCGCTATGTCTCTCTCTGTCAAATAAATAAATAAAATCTTTAAAAAAAAAAAAAAAAATTAAAAAAAAAAAAAGAATAAGATAGGAACAAATACCTTATATATTCTCTCTTATATTTATTTTAATTCATCCACTATTTCATTTGTTTTCCTCTTTGTCATTTACTCAGAGGAATTGATAAGACCTAAAAACATTGCTTCTCTGAAAAGTATTTTTTTTTCCTCCTTATAGAAATGGCCATGGCTCATAGGATGCAATAAATCACAGTCAAGCTATATTGAAAACATTTTGGAGCTGGTAAAAACTTATGGATAATCTAAGATACGAATATAGAATATGAATAATAATACATAGTGGTGTTTTAGCGATCACTTTAGTTGGAAAAAAAAAAAAACTAGAAAAGTCACCAGCTCTTCACAGACTTGGAAAAACAAATCTATCAAGATAAGGAAATAGAAAATGATTAATGTTTCATAAGTAGATGATTCAAGTGAACCTTCTTAGATTCACAAACATCAAATTTTTAAAGAATGAAATGGAATATTTAATAGATATTTGTTGAGAACTTACAATGCATGAGCTACTTTGCTATATGCTGTAAAACACAGAGAACAAAACAAGACACACTCCCATTTGAAATGTCATATTATAAACTGGGAGGCAGTGGGAGACCCATATAAATAAATAATTGTTTCTAAAAAAGCAATATATGAAAAGTACCAGATGAAAGATTGAATAAAGTACTGTAGAGTTCAGGCTCTATATTTTTTTAACTCTTTGAAGAAGCATGTAATAAAATTAAAATATTTGTTCCTGCTGTGTGGCACCTGTTGCTATTCGAGAACCTATTGTCTAGTGTGGAGAGTGTAGCACAATGGGGTTGGGCATCGGAGAGGTGGTAGCCAGAAGTACAAGGAAGGAAGGAAGGCAGCTGAGAGCTAAATATTAGGAAAATGTAAGGGTAGTGATGGATGTGTTCAGAACGACAAAAAATAGGGGCCTGAAGAACCCAAGAAACAAAGAAGGAAGCATTGAGCTAGTAGCAAGTGGGGAACATCAGAAGTACATGCAGCATGGCCACAAAAGACGGTTAGAGGCATCTAGTTGAACAATCTCGAACGAGTCACTCTCTAAGCTTCCTGAAACATTTTCTGAACTTCTACTATGTACCAGGCCTTCACTGAGCCTTGAAGATCAAAATCTAATGATGCATAGTGTCCATCTATAAGGAGGCCAAAAGGACTGGATAATATCAAAATGAAATTTGCTGTTCTAAAATTCAAAATACAAAATGAATAACTTGAATAAAAGGAATAAAAATTCCTTTTGAATTTTGAGTTTCTGCTGTATATGAGGTTTACGTAGCGAGAAGTCATAAAGTGCAAGCTTTCAGGTCGAGATGGACCTCCATTCAAACTCTAGCTCACTCACTAATTCCCCGGCGGATGCCTGATCTCTGTTGGTTTGTTATTTCTTCCTCTGGAGAGTATGAATAATAATGGTTCCTATGTAAGAAATGAACTCTGTGAGTTGTTTATTCTTTTTTCTTTGGTTGTTTATTCATCATTATCCTAGGGTCCAAGATAGTACCTTGTCCAGTGGGCATTCAATGAATATTTGTTGAATAGAATTTTGGGAACGATTAAATGATATGATGTATGTAAAGTGTTTAGGCAGAGGAAACAGCACATAGAAATGCTAATGAATGTTAACTATTATTTTAAAAATAAAAATGCAGCTTAGAAGTGATGAAATATTGCTGGCTTTCAGCTGTGATATCTGCGGTTTGTGACAAGAGAAGTGTTTTTAAGGAAATACAGATTTGGACACTGTTCAATGAGAAGAATTTAAAAATCATTTTATTTTTCAAACATTGAATTGCTAATAACTTGCCCATTGATTGGGAGTGACTCTTCTTAGCAACTTAGCAAAGCTAGTAATATATAAGTTCTCTGGGAATAATAACAAAATTAATTTTAAAAGAACATTTAATGAACTCTTAATAAACATAACACCTGCTTTTTCCATTACGCCTTTCTACTGACAAAAGACGTGGAGTCACATTTACTATTCTATGGGACAATACATTTTCAGATACTAAAAATTTATTTATTAGTATCTTTCCATTTCCAGGGAAATTACATAAAGAATTCAAAGAGGAGAACTCAGATGAAGCTCATAAACTTTACATGTTGCCCTGTCAAGTTTAAAGGTAAAACACTAAACATGAAATAGTAATTATTCACAAGGGCAGACTAAGCCTTCTACAGAAAGAGCAATAGTTAAGTGTGCTTCTCATATAACAGAGGGATAAGGATGAATTAAAAACAGTATCAGACATTAGTAATGGATTTAGTGTTTTTAAATACTATGTATTGAAAGCGTTTATTATCCACATTTTATAAGTGACTAGATTGAGATCTAGAGATTTTAAATGACTGAGCAAGCATAGAGTTTGTTGAGGGTGGTAGTCGTATTAAAACAAATCTTCACATTTGTACTGCTTTGTGCCCTTAAGATAATCATTGCATTTACCTTAAAGTGGACAATATTGCTTCCATCCTGAAAGCTTTCCACCATGCCATGCCACCTCCCCAAAACAAGATATTCTTGTCTATTCTGAGACACTCAATTGTTTTCAAAGATAATAATTCATATCAAAAATATCTTTGTTGATGGAAAGCATTTCTTCTTTGTTCATTATATGGAAAAAATAGCATATTGTTATCTTTTCTTACATAATAAATTATTAATACCTATTTTCAGTTTATCACCATCAGACCAATTATTAGTTATTGATATAAATAACTAATAATGAAATGCTGAGGCTTATCAAATGCTATTCTTTAATGATTAGCTACAAAAGGAAAACAAAGAGAATGAGGAAAAATTTTTCTCAAATTCTTTTGTTGGTACCTGGTTCATTTATTTTGACGGGTGCAGCTTAATTTTAACAACTGGCTTAATCAGACTTAATGCTGACTCACTCCAGGGAACACTGAAGAGAACACATCAGCTTGAGGGCAGAAAAGGTCTTTGCTGCCTGTGATAGAAGAAAGAATGTTTATTGCTTCTGTGTCTTTGCTGATAGACTTTTTGAGATGAACAATCAAAACATTGACTGAGCACCTTCTACGTCTGTAGAGCTATGAGAGTTGACACTAGAAATATTTTTGTGATATTTCTTTTCCATGACCCAAATAAAATGTTAGATGATGATAATTTATTTTTTTCCCTTTCTTTCCAAGTTTGGACAATTCCCTAGTCCATTTCTGAAATTTACCTTACTATTCTGAGTTTGACAAAGGCTCCGAGTCCTTACTGATTTGAAGATATTTACTCACCATCTTCTGTGGATGACAAAATAGAGTGTAATGCAGTACTAAGGGGACCACCACTCAAGATACAGAAAAACAAGATGGCCTGCATTATTTCAAACTACAGATTGTCAACTAATATTGAAAATTAAATTTATAGCAGACACTATTATAAAATGACTCTAAGTGTCAAAAACTTTGTTACTGAGTGTTAAGTCAGGTCTCTACAAATAAAGGGACAGAGAAGCAGACTGAGGCTAATGTGTAAACAAATAATAAATAATGAATGAAGCTAAAAAGACTTTTTTTCCTCTCAAGTTGGAGATAGAACATGCCCAGAAGATTTACTAATGTGGCATGAAATACCACAAAGCATAGAACAATTCTTAAACTAAAGGGAACCAGTAAATTCTTATCTAAGGTCCTGGGGAAGGTGAGAGGGTGGAGCAAGCAATAGAGTTACATGATCACATGTTTATGGAACATCTGTGCTTTAATCAGTGAAGTCCTCTGTATCGTTCCACTTCAACTTCACCCCATCATACTTTCCCCTGTATTAGTGTCCTTGGAGTGGCTATAGACATTACTGAAGTCTATCTAAGGAAGTTGAGTTGGAAATACACTTAGTTTGGCTTTAAAAAGGTATTTATGTGGTTTACAGTGGTTTTCTTATAGTTAAGTTATTGCCAGCTACCCTAAGGTATGACAGTTTTCCAGGAAAAGTTCTACTTCCCACTGTATCAATTTATGTGACATGCCTATCAACTCAGGACTTCTGGTACAAGCCAGAAATCTTAGAATCAAGTAGGCATATTTTATGTTCCCAGTATCACATATAGAGCTATTTGGGATTGAAGTAAAAACAAGGTTTGACATGTATGGAGCAAGAAGCTAGACTGTGGAAAATTCTTCCAATAATCAGACCAACAAAATTATAAGCCCACAGTTTTAATACCTAGTGAAAACAGAAATTTTCCTTGTCATAAATATGCTCAATAATGTGGCATATACAATTATAAATGTACCACACAATAAAATTATTTTTTTTCTGTGTGAAATTATTCTGTAGGAATTATGCTGACACCAAGAAGCAAACTGTAACAAAATTTCAAAGCATAACAATATCATTAATTCAAATATTTTGAAATAGAAATAATGACTAAGCTCTTGAATTATTTTTTTTATTTTTTTATTTTTTTAAGATTTTATTTATTTATATGACAGAGAGAGACACAGCGAGAGAGGGAACACAAGCAGGAGGAGTGGGAGAGGAAGAAGCAGGCTTCCTGCTGAGTAGGGAGCCCGATGCGGGGCTCGATCCCAGGACCCTGGGATCATGACCTGAGCCGAAGGCAGACGCTTAATGACTGAGCCACCCAGGCGCCCCTAAGCTCTTGAGTTATTTGAAAATAAGTTAATAAAGACTGTAGCATATAAACATTGAAAAATATTTTTAAAAATTTACATATTTCAATTCCTTTCCAAATTATAAAATCACTAAATATATCATAAAGCTCATAATATGCCACTAAATACAAATAACAAAAAATTAATGAGTTGTATCAATTAAAAATCTATTTATTGTTTATGATTGTACAAGACAATGTTAAAAGTCTTGAAATTTTATGCAGAGGGGCGCCTGGGTGGCTCAGTCGTTAAGCATCTGCCTTCGGCTCAGGTCATGGTCCCAGGGTCCTGGGATCGAGCCCCACATCGGGCTCCCTGCTCCGCGGAAAGCCTGCTTCTCCCTCTCCCCCTCCCCCTGTTTCTGTTCCCTCTATCGCTGTGTCTCTCTCTGTCAAACAAATAAATAAAAAAAAATCTTTAAAAAAAAAAAAAAGAAATTTTATGCAGAAACCTGATATGTATTTGAAACGTACTATTATATATCAGTGGTCCTAAAGGTAATAATAATAAATAAAAAAACTAGAGATTTAGAAAAAATAAAGTTGGCCTCTAGCTCTTATGTTTAGGAATAAAATTTGAGCTAGGCTTTCATGAATGAGTAGAATTTGTGTTTGTAAAAAAAAAAAAAAATGTTACCAAGAAGTAAAACAAGTCAGACTGAGAAAGACAAATATATGATTTCATTTATATGTGGAGTCTAAAAAACAAACGCATAAACAAGCAAACAAAAAGCGGAATCAGAACTATGAATACAGAGAACAAATTGATGTATTGTTGTCAGAGGGAAGGCACAGGAAGATGGGCAAAATGGGTGAAGGGGAGTGGGAGGTACAGGCTTTCAATTATGGAATGAATAAGTCATGGGAATAAGAGGCCCAGAACAGGGAACATAATCAATGATATTGTAATAGCATTGTATGGTGACAGATGGTAGCTACACTTGTGAGCACAGCATAATGTATTGAGATGTTGAATCACTATGTTGTACTCCTGAAACTAATGTAACATGGTGTCTTAATATACTCAAATAAAAAAATAAATGCTAACAAAGAAAATGTAGGCAAAGGTAAAATATTAATAAAGATCAAAGTTGATTCTGAAGGGGAAGTAACTTGACTAGAGGAGATGACTTGTTGATAAGGTATACTATATTAAGTAGTTAGATCTTAAATTGTATATATTATATGGTTTATTTTTTTAAAGACTTTTTAAATTTTTTTTTAAAGATTTTATTTATTTATTTGACAGAGAGAGACACAGTGAGAGAGGGAACACAAGCAAGGGGGGTGGGGGAGAGGGAGAAGCAGGCTTCCCACTGAGCAAGGAGCCCGATGTAGGGCTCGATCCCAGGACCCTGGGATTATGACCCCAGCCGAAGGCAGACACTTAAAGACTGAGCCACCCCAGGCGCCCCGTGTGGAGCCATTGAATATCGTTGACAAAGATAATCACATAACTGATGTTAATTTTATGTTATTTTTATACTAATGACAATACACATGGCTGAATGATATTTTGATATGAATATGAAGGAAAAGATTAATGTATTGGATGACTGAGTACAAAGGATTAATTTCAAGGTCACTTTCCTCATTTATATTCTATGATTAAAATTTACTTACGTAAATAACATGAAACTATATGATATTTTAATTTTTCTTATTATCATTATTTAAAGGTAAAATGTTGCTTCAGTATTTTATTTATAAAAACTGAAATTTCTCTTTTGTAGTTTAAGCACCATATACCCTACAAATATTATTAGAAATGTGTTAAGAACTGAAGCTAAACTCATTATATATATATATGTATATATATACAGGCTGTAAAACAGCAAAACCATCATTTGTGTGTTCACTGATAAATTTTTAGATTTGAAAAGAAACCCCGAACTATTTTTCTTATAATTATAAATTATTAAATAAACCAGCATTGGAACATATCAGGTGTGTTCTGATCATTATTGGTTCTTCATGATGTTCCCTCGGCAAGGAATGGTAAAAGGAAGGAAAAGATGGGACTTTTAGAAAAAGGACTCTACGTTGATCCATTTAAAGATGTAATTTCCAATTAATTGTTAAAATAAAACTTGAGCAAAAGTGAACCAATAATTGAATTTCTATCCCTATAATGTTTCATGTGTCCAATAAAACAGAGCACCATTTTATGGGCTGTGTTTATTCTTGCCCCTTATAAAATTTGAAAAATTTCCATCAGTATTCCTCTTTCTAATTCTTAATAACTTTTGTTGCTAAGATTATCTAATAATTCTTATTAGAATTAAATATATATAATATCATTTTGCTTTCTTAATATATAGTTAAGATTGTATGATTAATGTCTATTCAAAATATACATTTACAGACATCCACTAGGTCTGGTTTTCTCATAGTCTCCCATTATGTATATCTCTATGTGTTTGTTTTATTTCCTTTATTTCATTTCATTGCTCAAAGCCAGGGATCACCATCTCTACTTACATAAAGCCAAGAAATTTTATTGAACCCTTCGTTCATTGTCATAGCTACTTTTATTCTCTCACTTCATATAATACAGGATTAATACTGTACTCTCCTAATAAGTGCCATTATTCTACAGTTACTTACATATAGCCCTAACTTAACAAGTACGTTTAAAAGTTGAAATAGCAGTAATTTGTGTAAGATCACCATTTTGACCCTTTCTATCTTTTTATTACAATAGTATCTGAGTGACAAAACCCAAACAAAATGTCAAAATCATACATATTGGATGTGTGTTTATTTAGACTATGTATCAGAAAGAAAACATGACAGCCATAAATAAATTCAACAAAAAGCCACCTACTCAGTAAAAAGAAAAAGCTTGATTTCTTCTAGTCACCATGTAGCTTGTTTTTAGACAACATACTAAAGAGAAGTGACCATCATCATATAAATATAATTCTAAAAAAAAATCCTCAAATATTCAATTGTGATCATCTATACAACCTAACTGGTAACAGTAAACACACAATGGACATTTATTTATTTATTTATTTATTTATTTATTTATTTAAGATTTTATTTATTTATGTGATAGAGAGAGAGAGAGAGACTGGGGGGGCAGAGAGAGAGGGACAAGCAGACTCCACACTGAGTACAGAGCCCGACATGGAGCTTGATCCCATGACCCTGAGATCATTACCTGAGCCAAAATCAAGGGCCGGCTGCTTAACCAACTGAGCCACCCAGGCGCCACTCACACAATGGAATTTCTATAATTTAATTGTCCCATTTCTAAGTGGTAAAATAGTTTTATTTTACTGACCAATATTTTGAGACAATTTGTAGCAAATTACACATTCCCTATTTTCTCTCTCTTCTTAAGAAATTTTAATAAATACGGGTGGGGTGGGAGGGATGGGGTGACTGGGTGATGGACACTGGGGAGGGTATGTGTTCTGGTAAGCGCTGTGAACTGTGCAAGACTGTTGAATCTCAGATCTGTACCTCTGAAACAAATAATGCAATATATGTTAAGAAAGAAAAAAAGAAGAAGAAGAATGTAGCAGGAGGGGAAGAATGAAGGGGGGAAATCGGAGGGGGAGAAGAACCATGAGAGACGATGGACTCTGAAAAACAAACTGAGGGTTCTAGAGGGGAGGGGGGTGGGAGGATGGGTTAGCCTGGTGATGGGTATTGAGGAGGGCACGTTCTGCATGGAGCACTGGGTGTTATGCACAAACAATGAATCATGGAGCACTATATCTAAAACTAATGATGTAATGTATGGGGATTAACATAACAATAAAAAAAATAAAAAAAAAAAAAGAAATTTTAATAAATACAATATTTGATATATTTTAAATTCCTGGTTCTGTTATAGGTAAAGTTTAATATCAGTTAAAATTTTCAATTCATACACAATAATAGTATTGATCTCCCTTCTGTGACTCTATCACACTCTGTCACATCTACAAGTCTTTCATCCCTTCTGCATTCCTCTTTTTTTTTTTTTTTTTTTAAGATTTTATTTATTTGCGAGAGAGAGAATGAGAGACAGAGAGCATGAGAGGGAGGAGGGTCAGAGGGAGAAGCAGACTCCCCGCCGAGCAGGGAGCCCGATGTGGGACTCGATCCCGGGACTCCAGGATTATGACCTGAGCCAAAGGCAGTCGCTTAACCAACTGAGCCACCCAGGCACCCTTCTGCATTCCTCTTAACCTCCAATCACATGAACTCAAGAAGTCAAGTCAAGAAACAATGCAATGACATGAAAACTATTTTCTTTGACACATCTTTACAAACTGTGTCCATTGTGTACTCATCCAGATTTTATTACTATGAAGAGTGCATATAATTAAATGAAATTCTTGACTTCATAGAACATGCAATCCTGACTTAATATGGAGATAGGAGAGCTATTGCTTCTGAAGGCCATAGTGCAAATGTCTAGACAAGAACACGTTAAACCTGGTTGAGTAGGATTTCTAATCTAGTATGGACACATTTCAAATGTTAGTGTTCACAGTATTTAATATAAAACTCACATGGATCATCAATAAACTTTTGTTTCCTATCTAAGTCAGAATTTGCATGTTGATTTCCCTAAAAGGAAGACAGAAACATTCAGATAATGCAAAATATTGAAAGCGAGAGATATTAAATTCATGCCAAAATGCTATTTGAGTAAATTTGTTCTACCTGATTCAGTATATTGGGATTGTTTGAAGTAAACTCACAATAAATTAAATCATTTGGAAAAAAAAATCAAATAAATTAGGTCATACATACGGAAAATATGATCTTGTAAACAGTTCATATTTACAGCAGTGTGCATTGCCTGATTGCCAATCTGCTGGTGAGATTTATGTATCCTCTTTGCACTTATCTTTTGTTTGTGAGTGTATAGGTTTTTGAAAGTAATCTTTCTTCTTTCTTTTCATCAAATAAAGAGAGCCCTGATGGTTCAGTATCACATCAATAAATATCACTTTCCTAATGGCAAATCAAGAATCTCAGTTCTGAGTCTATGAAATAAATGAAAATGAAAAATATACTTTATAATCCATTTCATAAATGGTTGTGTTCTTATTTTAAAACCTTTAATATTGAGTTACCTTAATATTTTAACTAGAATATAAATGTATATAGAGCTGTGACTCATTTTTTTAAAAAATTGTGGTTTTAACCTCACACCAGTCAGAATGGCTAAAATCAACAAGTCAGGAAATGACAGATGTTGGTGGGGATGCGGAGAAAGGGGAACCCTCCTACACTGTTGGTCGGAATGCAAGCTGGTGCAACCACTCTGGAAAACAGTATGGAAGTTCCTCAAAAAGTTGAAAATAGAGTTACCATATGATCCAGCAATTGCATTACTGGGTATTTACCCCAAAGATACAAATGTAGGGATCCGAAGGGGTACATGCACCCCAATGTTTATAGCAGCAATGTCCACAATAGCCAAACTATGAAAGAGCCAAGATGTCCATTGACAGATGAATGGATAAAGAAGATGTGGTATATATATATACAATGGAATATTATGCAGCCATCAAAAGGAATGGGATCTTGCCATTTGCAACGACGTGGATGGAACTGGAGGGTGTTATGCTGAGCAAAATAAGTCAATCAGAGAAAGACATGTATCATATGACCTCACTGATATGAGGAATTCTTAATCTCAGGAAACAAACTGAGGGTTGCTGGAGTGGGTGGTGGGTTTGGAGCGATGGGGTGGCTGGGTGATAGACATTAGGGAGGGTATGTGCTACGGTGAGCACTGTGAATTGTGTAAGACTGTTGAATCACAGATCTGTACCTCTGAAACAAATAATGCAATATATGTTAAGAAAAAAAAAAAAAGAAGAAGAAGATAGCAGGAGGGGAAGAATGAATGGGGGAAATCAGAGGGGGACACGAACCATGAGAGATGATGGACTCTGTAAAACAAACTGAGGGTTCTAGAGGGGAGGGGGGTGGGAAGATGGGTTAGCCTGGTGATGGGTATTGAAGAGGGCATGTTCTGCATGGAGCACTGGGTATTATACGCAAACAATGAATCATGGAACACTACATCAAAAACTAATGATGTAATGTATGGTGATTAACGTTAACAATAAAAAATTTAAAAAAAAACTATACAAATGCACTTTCATTGTTATACACAAACAATGAATCATGGAACACTACATCAAAAACTAATGATGTAATGTATGGTGATTAACATAACATAATAAAATTTTAAAAAATGCAACAGAAAAAAAAAACTATACAAATGTAGGATATTAGTTGAAAAAAATAAATCTTTTTATAGATAAAATAAATAAAAAAATAAAAAATTGTGGTTTTATTATTTTCTTGAAAAATGTGCTTATTTAGGTCTAAATCAAATGGCAAATTGCTATAATTCTCTATTCATGTTGTGTAGGTAAAAAACACTATTGCCCTATTGTGTAATAAGGAATTTGGCCTTGCCCAGAGAGATCTGGCCTTTGTCCTTAGCTAACCTGAAAATCCTTGATAATTCCCAAGATGAGAATGTCTTTTTTATTCATGGTGGGCATCTGGAACTATACCTGATGGTTTATGCTAACAAGGTGATTCATGATCAGCTCCTGAGGCCACATGTTATCAGTTAGACCTCTGGAAGGGGTAGGGAGGGCACTGGAGAGAGTTCAAACAAGGATGCAATCACTCAATCAATTATGTCTGTGTAATAAAGCCTCAATAAAACTCTGGTCACTGGAGCTCAGGTGAGCTTGCCTGGCTGGCAACACTCTGTCTGTATGGTTTCACAATGTAGATGGGAAAAAGTAACATAGTCTGTGAGTACACAAGGAGAAAGTGACCAGAAGCTCCATGTTTGCCCTTCTCTGAGACTCTGTGTCTTTTCATTTGCTTCTAATTTGTATTCTTTTCCTGTAATAAACATAACTGTGAGTATAATAGGTTTCAATGAGTTCTGTGTGTCTTTCTAGTGAATTATCAAAAATGAGGGTGGTTTGGGGAAAACCCAACCTACAGTTATTAGAATTCTTGAGCAGACTTCACCCCTTAATCTTGTAGTTTGGTTAATTCTGGGTACCCACCAAGCTAAACTATTGGAGGGCAATTCTTTTTCCATTTTAAATATATTATAATAGAATGAGTATTCAATGTATGAATACAATTCTGTATTTACATTTGTAAAGAACCTACTGATAGCTCCTATAATAATTCAGTATCTTCAACTGATTTCTAAAATAATGTACTTGATTTTCCTTTATGAAAATACTTTCACACATTAAAAATTCCAACTGTTAAACATTATGTGTAAGGACATAATTTACAATATAATTGTTGAAAAATAGTATGTATGTAATAATTTTAATTAAGAAAGCATTTTAAACTTTAAAATCTTATCTGTGTAACCAATCCATGTTTATTTGTTTTATGTTTGGTCCACTAGTTTATTTCTCATAATGATGCACTGGTATTTTTACTAATACTCCCATGAGACTGCCTAACTAATTCTTAGAAGTGTTCTGATGGTGACTAGGGGCTATAAATTCTGATAATATCAAAGCAATTATATTTACCTCAAAGAGATGACATGTTAATAAGATAACATTTAAAATAATGAATTTTTAGATGAAATATGAAATACTTCATAAGTATAGAGTGATATCCCAACATTAGTGAAATACCAGACCCTGGCATGAAGACAGTGTTCCTACAAGCTGCTTGAAAGAATAGCACCATAGGGGCGCCTGGGTGGCTCAGTCGTTAAGCGTCTTTCAGCTCAGGTCATGATCCCAGGGTCCTGGGATCGAGCCCCACATCGGGCTCCCTGCTCGGCGGGAAGCCTGCTTCTCCCTCTCCCACTCCCCCTGCTTGTGTTCCCTCTCTCGCTGTGTCTCTCTCTGTCAAATAAATAAATAAAAATCTTTAAAAAAAAAAAAGAATAGCACCATAAATTTAGGTTCTATGCCTACCATTTTAAGAAATTTAAGAGCATTAGAATTAGAAAATACTAGAAAGTAAGAAAATCTTTCATTCTTTTTAATTTTACTTTTGTACTCAAAGCTGGCATACTTTTTCAGTAGTCAAAGCAAAATATTTTTATTTTTGAACAATTAAATTTTCCAGCCCCTAGTGGTTTTTTCACTGCAGATAGTGATCTTCAAATCTTTGTAGTGAGAGAAAGACAAATTGCTTAGATGGGAAGAGTTCCAGAAAATGAGCTATACTACTTGACCTAGTGTCAAGCTGGAGTCTGGATGTTTTTTCCCCACTTTAATGATGCTAACCTTCAGTCATGATGGGAAAATAGAATATACTTCATTACAGAGACCTGGTCTTCAGAATCACAAATCCCAAATGTTATGCAAAAGGATTAATGTCTTAGCAGGAAAAAGATTTTAACCCTGCTGGCTTCTAGCCAAAAAGTGATCTATTCCATTACCATCAACAATTCGTAAGTTTTTTATTTCTAAAATGAGAATACAAAAGGCTTGACAGAAATATTTTGAGAACAAACTCCTTTTTTAAAGTGACAAGAAATTACTAGAAGGCAAAGTAAGTTGGCTTTTGAATATGTGAAATAAAATGTTTCCTTTTGAAGCTAGATTTTCCAAAATATCAATGGTATGGTGAAGGATCAGTGATTTTCTGTTAGTTAAAATTAGTATTTAAAAAATCTTGCCAAACATGGCAAGAACAAGAGCAGATGGAGATAAGATGATGCAGAAACTTCTGCCTAAGCTCTTGGATACATTAACAAATAATCAAACATTTTAGAAAAAATGAAATATGTTCTGGTAAGAGATGTGGAAGAATGCCAGTTTCTAGAGAACAACTAGGTTCTTTTCAGAGAAAGAAAACATATGAAATAATTATTATGGTATTTTCCCTGGCACGTTTGGTTTTAAAAATGTACTTCCATTTACTATGATAAAACAGACATATTAAAATAAAAAAATAATGGGCTAATAAAAATAGAAAATATAGTATAATACTTGTTGAGACAGGTTTTAAAAATTATCCTTAATTTATACTTTTGCTATTACCAACTCTGCTTTTCTTATTACATATACCAGTTTTCTGCTCACTAATGAAGGTAGCATATTTTTAAGTAATGATTTCTGTGCATATTTTTATTCTGTTTTCTGATTATTTTTAATTTGGTGTTTTGCTTTGCTGTTACTTTTTAAGCTGGTGACATGTCATCAATTATTTCTTGTTTTGCTTTCCAGACAAACAAGGCAGTTATTTCCCAGTCCACAAAAGTTATTGTCATAACACAGAACAAAGTATTTTACTCCATGAGTTTTCATGGAAGAATAACATGATAAATGAGTATTCCTATAAGCACTAATAACAGATAAACTTTCCTTACAATGCAATATGTAATATATGAAGAAATTACTGTATTTAACACTGAAGTATTTTAAAAGCACGTTGAAATTTTCTGTAAGACCAGACTAAAAATGGTATGAATGAGATCCTTTCCTAATTAACACATTAATGTTTCATATTATAAATTGTCTTCAGCAACCTAAGAATCTGCTGGCACCACTGGAAAAAAAAATAGCAACCTTACTTCATAAACACATTACTTGAAGAACTAAACACTCTTTTGGTTGTTAAAAGATTTGAAAAGCAGCCCTAAGAACAGATTTGAAAACAGGAAGCCAAAGTAGGGGGGACTTGTTTTTTCCAAATTCTCAGAATGTTTGCAAAATGGCACTAACAACTTCCAAATGAGATTTTTGGATCTTATTTTTCATTGGGAAATGGCTGGCAGTTTGGAGAAAACCAGTCATCTCATGAAATCAATAATTTTCTTTATTGCTGAATTTGAAAATGTGTAATGTTTGGGCTTTGAAACACTTCTAAATCACACTGTGTCTCATCTATCTGGACATGGATTGACATACAAAATTTTAATTCCCAAAGACTCACTTTAACCCCCCTGATATCTCAGGTTCCTGAGTCATT
Source organism: Halichoerus grypus (assembly GCF_964656455.1). Taxonomy (NCBI): domain Eukaryota; kingdom Metazoa; phylum Chordata; class Mammalia; order Carnivora; family Phocidae; genus Halichoerus; species Halichoerus grypus. The sequence goes on along the minus strand of NC_135715.1, from coordinate 46,613,502 downwards.
TCCCCCGGGGCACATTGTCACTGGTAGTGTTTTACTTAATCAGAAATTTTGAGAATACCTACATTTTCAGACAGTTTCTATAATAATCAGTGTTAGTGTAATGAAAAATAACAGTTTTTCTTGTTATTCATTATCATATTTATTTAATAAGTAAATCTTGAAAATAACAAGATTTTTTCAACCATTATTGACCAATGTTGTCTCTCACTCCATCTCCTCCCAAGAGAAAAAGGAAAAATGGTCAATATTTACTTTTAGAAATCTGATTACTTAAATGTCTAAAGAAATGGTAAAAGTTAAAAAAAAAAACCCGCACACCTGAATATATCAAGAAGCTAATAATCTTTTCATGAGAAAAAATAAGAGGAAATAGTACAAATTATTTTGAAACCATTAGAGAATATTTGGTGTGATCAGTTTTCCAGTAAGTAGAATACAGGTACTAATATACAATTCTTTAGAAATTAAACTAAATTTCTAAAGTTTCTTGCACATTTTCCACAAACTGCTTTTAGCTGATAAGCAGTAGGCAAGCTATTCATCTTTTAGATGAGAAAATGTTTAGTTTATCCTTAATCATGAATTATTGTAGCTTAGAGGAGAAGAACCATACACAAAGAGTAAATGAACCTCAAAGTCATCATTATAGCTACAATAGTGACATAGATTTCTTATTAATGACTTTCAAGCTTACAACTTCCCTTAAATAGAAATTTTATTCCCACATGCAGGCTGGAGAAAATAGGGATGGTCTAAAGGGGACTTTCATTAGCCTTGGGCTTCCTGGCTGTAATCTTCCTTTCTAATATTTATCCGATTATCCTTAAAGGGAATTGCCTTCTTTTGCTGCCTATAATCTTGATGGAAGGGTATTTTCTAGCCCCCTACTGTCACTGCCCACTTTTCACTTTAGAAGCCAGATGGGCATGTCCTTTTCCCACTAACCACTTGAGACAGGGCAGGCATGTGACCAGCTGACAATAGAGTCCCTATCTGTGGGGACCACTGCATGAGGAGGTAGTGACAATAGCAGGAACTAACCAGTCAAGGTAAGCTGATTAGTCATTCCTCCCAGAGATGGCTGTTTTCCCCATGTTCTTTGCTTCTTAGCACTCAGGCACTTTCTTAATTTCAACAGCAGACAAGATTGGATTCCCAGACTCTAATTCTGCCAGCCTCCCAAATATTTCTCCCATTTCTTATCAAAATACCTGTTTTGCTTAAGTCATCTAGAGTTGATTCCTGTCACTAGGAACACTAATTATTAACACTAATGTCAATTTATCTTTAGGCATTTCTTATTCTTTTGAGGGGTGCCTGGGTGGTTCAGTCGGTTAAGCATCGGACTCTTGATTTTGGCTCAGGTTATGATTACAAGGTTGTGAGAATAGTCCTGCATTGAGCTCCATGCTGGGTGTGGAGCCTGCTGAGGGTTCTCTCTCTCCCTCTCCCTCTGCCCCTCCCCCTCCCTCCCTCTCTCTTAAAAAAAAAAAAAGAAAAGATTTTTTTTTAAGTGATCCATATCAGTTTATGAGACTTGTACTATTTGGCCTGTAATTTTACATCTTTGTTATATTCAAATTCCTGTTCCAAGATACTAGTGATTAAGCATAATATTAATAAGATTTCATTACATTTGGACACAACTTTTAAATTTTAAATATACTTATACATATCAGCCATAAAAAGAGATGAGATCTTGCTATTTGTCACATGGGTGAACCTAAAGGGTCTTATACTAAGTAAAATAGTATGAACAGAGAAAGACAAATACCATATCACTTCACTTATATGTGGAATCTAAAAAAACAAAACAAATGGATAAACAAACAAAAAGCAGCATCAGACCTATAAATACAGAGAACAAACTGATGGTTGCCAGAGGAAAGGGGGGCTTGGAGGATGGGCAAAATGGGTGAAGAAGAGTGGGATATACAGGCTTGTGGTTATGGAATGAATAAGTCACAGGAATAAAAGAAACAGCACAGGAAATATAATCAATGATATAGCAATAGTGTTGTATGGTGACAGACAGCAGCTACACCTGTCCTGAACATAACAAATATATAGAGAAGTTGATCACTACGTTGTAGTCCTGAAGCTAATGTAACATTGTGTGCCAACTATATGTAAATAAAAGTAAATAACAAACTTATACATAAATTGTTTTATTTTATCTGATCATCATAAAGGCCAAGTTTTCAACAGAACAAATGTTAATACTTCTACCTTATAGATGGCCTAACATTTATCGAGGATAAGCAGATTTCTAAATGTAAACAATTCTAGAACTTTAAACCAAGCTCTAAACTCCACTTTGTTGTTATTTACCATATAACACACTGCCTCCTATCACTGTAGGAGGGCTAATTAAAGAGCAAGAGGGTGGAACATGTTACTATGTATTAGTGGTGTGGTCACCAATTCCAATATGTGTGTGTGTGGTGGGGGTATCCTCCCACACCACCAACCATGCTTAGGATACCAGTTGGACGTCCTACAATTCAACTCAGTTCTGATACTATCTACAAGGATATAGCATCACATTCCACCAATCTCAAGTCCAGGTTATTGCCTATGCTTCGTAAGCAGAAAGAGTTTGGAGTCCCCAGAAAAATAAAGATAGACATAGCTTTCTTGACATAAGAAAAGTCTTTTTGGCCCCTGGCTATCTTGTGACAGAATGTAAGGAGAGTCGATATCAGGCCAGGAGATAGCTTAATCATATTCAAACGTGAAGAATGACCTCATTCACACTCTGGAATTACCTTTGAGCACTGGGATACCAAACCAACTGGAACCAGAGAATTGATGATGCTAACTCTTGCAGGTCCTCATAACTTTGACCTGGACTCAGTCACCTTAAGATGACTTTTGCCCCAATTCCATGTTGTATTCCCCATTGTGCAAGCCCCTTCATCAATAGGTATACACACACTTAGCCTAAAACTTCTCTAAGTTTGTTGTTGGGGAGACACTACCTAGGGAAATATCCCTGGTTTTCTCCTTGACTTGTCACAAGTAAAACCCTTCCTTTTCCTATTCTTTGGCTTGGTTGTCTCTTTTGGCTCAACACCCACCAAGAGGCAAACCCAGTTTGGGGTAACACTTCCAACCTACTGGCTACAAATTGGAGGTTCCAACAACCCTCTCCAACTCAGAATGCCAACTGCACGTCCAGGTTGTTACCTGTACTTCTGACCAACTGCCCTTAAATCAAAGATTTCCACAAACCCCCCTTTAGGCTCAATTAATTTGCTAGAGCAGCTCACAGAACTCAAAAACTCATTTACTCACTATATTACTGATCTATTATAGAGATTAAAGGATATGAATCAATAGCCAGATAAAAAGGACAATCTCTGGAACAAAGGAACTTCTGTCCTTGTGGAGTTTGGGGCCTGGCAAAGTGGCACATGGAAGTGTTCTGGTTCCTCCACCTGGAAGCTCTCAGAACCTTCTCTGCTTGTTGTTGTTGTTGTTGTTGTTGTTGTTGTTTTTATGGAGGCTTCATTACATAGTCATGAATGATGAAATCATTGGCCACTGGTGACTGATTCAATATCTAGCCTCTTTCCCCTCCTGGGAAATCAGGGGGGTGAGACTAAAAGTTCCATCCGTCTATGCTTGGTTGGTTCCCTGGCAATCAGCCTCCATCCTAAGGTGCTTTATGAAAGTCACACATTAACTTAAAACCAGTTGTGGAGGGACACCTGGGTGGCTCAGTTGGATAAGCGTCTGCCTTTGGCTCAGGTCATGGTCTCAGGGTCCTGGGATCAGGTCCCATATTGGCTCCCTGTTCAACATATCATATTCTCCCTCTGCCTACTCTCCCCTTGCTTATGCTCTCTCTCTCTGACAAATAAATAAATAAAATCTTAAAAAAAAAAAAAAAACAGTTGTGGAAAGGGGCTTGTTATAAATAAAAAATACCCATTTCACCTTCATGGTTCTGAGTGATTTTAGGAACAGAGGACAAGAGACTAAATATGACAAAAGATACTCCTATTGCTTTATCAGTCAAGAAATTCCAAGGGCTTTGGAAGCTGTGAGCCAGGAATCATACAAAAACCATCTGAATGACCAAATAATATTTCTTACAATATTTACTATTGTTCTATGAAACAAAGAAATAGGAGAAAATAGGAGGAAAGTCCATAGGCATTGTTTTTGGGTAACTGGATTAAAATTGTGTAGAACAGTATCAAGGATTAATAAAGATGAAGTGTCAAGAAGAAATCTATAATGGTGTCTAATTTCACATTTTAAGGGAACTAACAGAAACCTCACTGGAGTCTGGGAATCTCCTGCCACCAGTGTCTTTTGCCAGAACACCCCTCTGGATAAATGTAGGAAGAGTTCTAAGGATCCTGGCCACCCAAGTCTTAAGCTTCCTTTCCTTAGTTGACCTTCCGGTAAACCCTATTCACTGTGTGAAGGGTGGGCTCTCTGAGTGGATAGTAATGGACAGTGTCTGACCCAAAGAAGTATTTTAACTGAATTTATTGATTTTAATAATTGAACTTGTATTTGTAAGCTCTCAGATAATATTCAAATAAAAAATACATAACCTATGTCTTCAAGAAGCCTCCTTTTTTTTTTTTTTTAAACAACTGCCAAAAGACATAAGGAGAAATGAAGAGTGTGACAATATCTTTGTGAATCAGAATTATATTTGGATTTATGAGGTCAATTACTCACCTGCTATTTCTATTTGAATGAGCTTACAAAGGAAAATGTAGGAATAAGTTGAACTTATGGTGATAAGTAGAGGGGCAGATAGGGTCAGAAGGAGCACAGTGATCCATGTGGTGAAGAGCCAACAGGTCCCAAAGGCTAATGAATCTAAAGCAGCTGATAACATTATGTATCCGGCAGCACACTCTGAAGTCCTTGCACATTGTGTGAAAGGTGATTGCATCGCTGGACAAAATTCCAAGTGGAGCAGTGTACACTGACTCTCCTATGGGTACATTTGAACTTTTGGTCAAAGGACAGGCCAGTGAATTCTGGAGGAAAAGAGCATTAAAGCATCAGAATATTTTTGTTCTAAAGAGTATACAGTCTAGTCATATTGTATTGTGCCTAGTCATATTGTATTTCTCATAATATTTTTCTAGTATGATTTGCTATTTGAGTGCTGTTTTTCTCTCTGAAATATGGAAAACTTGGATCCTTCTTGACCAATTTACTGTAAACAATGACAGACTTATTGGACCTTACATAATGACATTCGAACACAACAAAATTCAGCTCTAAGTGAGGAAGATGAACACTTACAACAGACAAAACTTACATTAATTTTTCCTCCTGCCTGAATTGTATGTGCCCACAATCCTCACACCACTTATTTTTTTTTTCTCTCTCCAGAGCTGAACTTAGCCTCTGATTCTATGCTTGCTTACTGCTATCATGATATTCAAACAGCAGGCCACTGAAAAGAAGCAGGAAAACGGTCAAAGAGTAACCACATCACATCAATTGATAGTAGTGCCAGAGTAACATAAAACAGATCCACAGAGTTGTGTAATTTTTGACCTGGATTTATTCTTAAATGCTACATGATGCTGATCTCTTTGCTTTTACCCTACGGTAAACTCTAGTGCCTGGAAAGGACTCTTTCTTTTTCCCTTTGGTGTTAATTTTTGTTTATCTAAATAGCACAAGCATAAAATTACTAAAAAGCATTATATTATTATATGAGATGAGGTTTTGAACATTTGTTATTCATGATTTCATAGCCATGTCTACAGGGAATTAAGGAACAATACCTTTTAGGTGTTTAATTTTGTTTATTACCATAAGACCCAGTTTATAGGTCCAATCTTAATTAATAATTAGAATATTTGAATATTATTTGTCAACAGAAAACTTACTAGGAAGGATAGCTATACTAGTTTAGGACACTCTTGCTCCTCACTTATAGGCCTCCTCCATTTTACTTCAATCCAAGAATCCAAGTGTCAAATTTCACCATTGCAGTATGGATATATTGAGTTCTTTTGGTTTGTGACACTATTAGATGGCACTTTAATCAGTGGACCAAGAGATAATTGAATAATTCTTTGGTCCAGTCACTCTTTGATATATTGAAATTATGAAGGAAACATGCACGCAATGGACCATAGCTAAAAAAAAAAAAAAAAGAAAAAAAGAAAAGATGTAAATCCCATTTGATTAGTAGCTATCATTGGGTTCCAAATCCTCACAGCATGGCCTCTGTTCATAAGTAGTATGTGTCTTAATCCCAAGATTCTGAATGACTGACTTTTTCTTTACCTTGAACTCAAATCAAATATTAAGATCTCGCCACCTTGCAACCAGCTCTAGAATAAAGGAGACCATAATGCTGAGAAAACAAGTTGACATGAAAGATAGTGAAAAACCTGAGTGAACTTATGTTTAAGTTATTTGAGTATTGTTTTATAATTATTACATTTGAAGAGTAAAGCATAAGTAACTTATGGCACCTTAAGTGTAAATGTGAAAGAATGAGGAAGATGAAGGGCAGAGGAGAAACACCTTAAGACTATAATGACCATCCCTACAAAAGCATAGTCAGATCAAGGTCAAAGAATAAGATCAATATTATTAGTGATTCCTTCTCCAAGGACTTAGTCAATTAAGCAGATATTGCATTAGTGTTTTATTTATTGAGCTAACATTGATTTTTAGGTCTAATAATTCTAGCCCTAAATTCTTTTTATGTTAGTTTTTTTTTAAGTTTTTTTTTCTTTTTAGGGCAACAATAATGAAGAAAAGTGTAAAACCCGTAAGTGTGTAGGCTGATAACTTTTTTACAAATTCACTATATTCACATTAACCACCACCACAATTAAGAAAATAGGATAATACATGGACTCAGGAATCCTTCCTGAGTCCTCTGTACTATCAAAACACTTCCTACCATAAGTAACCACTATTCTGCTTTCTAATGTAATAAATTAAGTTGGTCTATCATTGATCTTTATAAATTTAATTGAACATATACTGTCTTTTGCCTGGTATCTTTCACTAAGCATGTATGTGATATTCTTGCAAAGTATTTGTTGTTGTGGCAAAACAATAGTTCATTCATTTTCATTGCCATATAGTACTCCATTTTGTAAACATACCACTATTGCTTTGTTTTTTTCCACAGGTGATGGGTAGAATACAGTTTAGAGCTATTACAAACACTGCTGTTAGGAACACACTTGACCGTGTCTTTGGAAGCTTAGATATACTCATTTCTATTATACAAATACAGAGAAGTGGAATTCATAGGTCAAATATTACATACATGTTTAGCCTTAATATTGGTAACCAGGGTCACCTGGGAGGCTCAGTTGATTAAGCATCTGACTCTTGATTTTGGCTCAGGTCATGACCTCAGGGTCCTGGGACCAAGCCCTGAGTGAGGCCCCACATTCAGTGAGATCTGCTTGAGGATTATCTCTCTCATTCTTTCTCTGCCCTTTCCCACCCCCTTTAAAATAAATAAAATCTGAAAAAAAAAAAATTTGTAACCAGTTTTCCAAAGTGACTGTTCCAGTTTGCATACCTACCAGCAGAGTATGAGAGTTTCAGTTGCTCTACATTAACACCACTTATCATCATCTTTTTTCTAATGTTAGTCTTTCTGGTGGGTGTGTATTGGATAACTTGCAATTTTAATATTAAGAAAACTTTGCCAATGCGTAAGTCAAAAATATCCTTCTATATATTCTTCTTGAAGAGTTATTGTTTTACATTTCAACTTTAGTTCCTTAATCCATGTGAAATTGGTATTAACATAGTTGGAGAGGTAAAGGTAAAGATTATTTTTTCCCACATTGATATCAACTTGACCTAGCACCATTAATTTGAAAGACCATTATTTTGTCACTACATTTGAAGTATTACATATATTATAAATCTAGTTACAAATATATAGAGAATTTCTTTTTGTAGGCTCTATTTTGTTATATCACTCTACTTTTCTTAATTGCTACTTTATTGCTTTTCTTACATTGCAGTGTAAGAAGTCATGATAGATGATACAACAAATTCTCCAAATTTGTTACTCTCCTCTAAGACAAGAGTATTTTTTGACATTTGCAATTCCATATAAATTTGAGAGTTATTTTGCCAATGGAAAACACTACTCACATTTTAATTGGTTTTGCATTGAAAATACATATGAATTTAGAAGGATTTAACAACTTAATGATATTGTGGATATGGATAAATAGAGGTCTGGTAATCTGTTATCACATTAACTCAGGTTTATGATATATGTTAGATTAATTCCTAGATATTTGGCACATATTATTTATTAAATATTCTGTTTGTTGCTCACATGTAGAAATAAAATTGGTATTTATATGTTGGTCTTGTATACAATTAAATTCTGAAGTTCAGCTATTTTTTCTAATAGTATGTCTATAGATTATTTTGAATTTTCTTCTTAAACAATCATATAGAGTCCAAATAATCATTTTTAAAATTTCTTCCTATCCAATCATTATGCTGTTTATTTTATGCTCTCCTTAATGCATAGCAAGGTCCCACTAGTATACTGATAAATAAAACTGTAAAAATAAAATAATGGTCATCCTGTTTCATTTCTAAAGATGCAAGGGGGAGAGCTGTCATCACTTCACTATTAAAGTATGCATTCTATATTTTTCTTGTAGATGACCTTTATCAAATTAAGGAAATTGTCTTAGCTTTTTTGCAATGCTGATTAATTTTCATAGATCAAGCCAATTTATTCCTCATGTTAATATAAGATATTTTGGTGATATTTTATCTTCTTAACATATTGCTATATTTTATTTGCTAATATTTTGTTTATTTTTGGCATCTTTATATTTTTTTGCATCTTTGTTTCATCATTCTTCATATTATTTTTGTTATGACCTGAATTTTGCTTTTATTGTAATGTCCTTATCAGGTCTGGAATGGAGATTATGTCTATCTTATAACTGTTTTATGGATCAATCCCTTTTTACATTTCCTGGAAGATAATATAAGATTAATATTACTCCTTCCTAATATTTAGAAGAACCTTCTGGTGAAACTAGCTGGAGTTTTTTCTGTGGGACTTTTAAGTTATTGATTATATCTCTTTAAGGGACAGAGGACTATTCAAATTTTATATTTCTTCCTGAGTCAGTTTTAGGGAGTAATATTTTATAAGGAATTTGTTCATTTCCTTTAACTTTTCAATTTTGTTAGGTAAAAAGGTATTAATCATATCCTAATAGGAGTTCAATATCTGTAGTCTTCATAGTTGGGTTCCTTTCTTCATTCCCATTATTGACATTGTATTTTTTCTTTTTTTTTTTTTTTAACATTTTCTAAGGGTTATCCAACCAACTTTTGTCTCTGTGATTTAATCTGATATGTTTGTTTTCTATTTCATTAACTTTTGTTCCTAATTTTAAAAATCATATTTGGTAAGGCCAAGTGGAAGCCATCAATGTTGAATAAACCCAAAACAATACTATATTCTGCAATAAGTGGTGGAGATAAATGCCATCCTTAAGGATTTATGTAGGGATAGTGGACTCATGATGCCTTGTTTAATTCACCTTCTGACTCCTATAGAACCAGATGGATACTGGTGGCTGGCTGTAGACTATCTCAAACTCATCTAGTAGGGCCCCCAATCACAATCATTGTGACAGATGTGTTATGTTTTGTAGAGCAGTTTAGTAAGTTCTCAGATACCTGATATCCAACCAGTAATTTGATGAATGTGTTCTTTTCCATCCTAATCACAAGTGTCTTGGTAGTTTTCATTAACCAAAAAAGAACAACAGTATACACTGAAAATTTTGCTTCAGGGTTATGTAAATTCTCCCACCCTCTTTCATACTACAGTCTAAAGAAACCCGGACTATCCTGATAGTCTCAGAATATCATATTGATTCATTATATCAATTAAGTTGATATAATTAAATCAGTTAGGTTAAATGAAAAAGAGGTGACAAGTAGCCCAGAGAAGTTGGTAAGATACATGCATTCTTCAGGGCAAGAAATAAACCTGGTGAAGATTCAGGAGACTGTCATATCCATAAAAATTTAAATGTCTGGTGATCTTGAGAACGCCAAGACATATCCTTCAAAGTAAAATGTAAATTATTAAATCTTGCACTTTCTAAACCAAAGAACAAAACACAACACCAGGTGTGCTTCATTAGTTTTTTGGAACCAATATGTTCTATATATAGGGAAGTTTACCTGCCTGATATGCTGGGTGACACAAAAATCACCCAGGGCGGGGGAAGTGTTACAGGAGGTCTAAAATATGGTCTATGCCGCTTTGCAACTTCAGCCATATAATTCTGCAGACCCTAAGATTTTTGAAGTCAGTCGTGAGAAAAGATGCTGTGTAGAGCTTGTGCCAAGCACCAATCGAGAATCATAATGCAAGGTTTTTGTGGATGACCATGCCATCTGTAGTGGAAAATCATACACCTTTTGAAAAGCAATACCTTTGTGCTACCAAGCCCTGAAAGAGAAAAAGTCTTTAATTATGGGATAGCACATAACCATGCAGGAAGAATTGTCTATCACGAGCTGGGTCCTGTCAGACTGGCAGAGACATAAGCTTGAGCAGGTCCACATACAATCCACTGTATAACAGAGGTGGTATATCTAGAATCAAGTAGTAGCTGGATCAGTGGTCATAGGCAAGCTGTGTAAGCAGCTAGCCTAGACCCACTGTTATATCAGCATGCTTCTGTCTATTCAGGCCTATGACCAGATGAAAAAGACCTATAACCAGATGATAGAGGACAGAAATGCTCAGTCTTGGTTTACGTATCTGTCAACTCAATATGCAGGTTTAGATCAATAATGTATGCCCATTTCACTGAAGAGTACCATTTTACATAGTTATAAGGGTAAATCCTCTGAATATCAAAGCTTCAGGTAGTACACCAGCATTTACTTTTTTTTTCTTTTTTTTTTTTTTAGAAATAAGAGGTCTAAAATTAAAATATATAGATATTCCTGAGCAGTGGCAAAGTGGTTTCGCTGGTCGGTCAGAAATTGGAAAGTAAGCACAAGGAGATCTAAAGTAGTGGCTTATAGGTGTACCCATGAAATTAAACAAGAAATGTAAAGATATTTGCCCACCTCCAGAGAGCATCCACTAAAGGAGAGGCACTAAACAACAGTGTACAGCCAATGACCCAGCCAGTTGGTGTCAGCCAGTTTTTATCTTTGTCCACCACTGGGGCATGATGGGCACATAAATGATGTGGTCATGTGGCAGAAACAGAGGTGAAATACAGACCTAAACAGATCTAGCTGCTGTCATCACTGAATTTCAAACTTGCCAGCAATAGAGAATCATACTGAGCTCTCGATAATGCACTCTTCCTTAAGGGGACCACACAGCCATTTATCAGCACGTTGGCTACTTTGGGCCTCTAACATCTTGGAAGGACCAGTGGTTCCTTTCCACAGGAATAGATACATTTTCCATAGATAGGTTTGCTTTTCCTGATATCAGGGCCTCAATCAGCACCACTAACTAATGTTTTATTAAGGATTTGATCTATCAGCACACGATCCCACATAATGTCACTAAAGACTAGGTGGTCTACTCCTCAATAAAAGGAAATGCAAGCATAAGCCCATGACTTTAGGATCCGCTGGTTAGATCACCCATCACACCACAATTTTTTTTTTTTTTTTTTTTGTGACTTGATAAAATGTTGGGATAGTTTGTTAAAGGCACACGTGATGTGCCAAATTGGAACTAATACTTTCTGAGGATATGGTACCACCCTATAGGATATAGTTTATGTATTGAATCAAAAGTCTAAGTGGCTCTGTGTCTCTAATAAGAACACATGGTCTGGGAACCAGACAGTGTAAGGAGGAATAGTCACACTTCTTATCACTCCCATTGACCCATTTTGAGCTCCGCAGTGTTGGAGGTCTTATTCCAGGAGATACAATAAGAATATCATTCAATCACAAATTGTAACTGCCACCTGGGTACTTTGAGCTCCTTGCTGTCCATGCATAAGCAGTCAATAAAGGGAGTCACTTTTTTGGCAATGGTATTAACCCTGATCCTCAGGAGGAGGAAGGGACCAAAGAGGAATATGTGTGCAACACAGATGATCCACTTTGGTACCTCTTTGTACCTCTTTACTCAATTGTGCTATAAATGAATGGGTACAGCCACCCCATCCTGAAAAGGACACTGTGATCAGGAAGAGGTCAGACCTTTCCAAGATGCCTGTCTGGGTTACACTACCAGCTAAGCTACTATGAAGAAACCTAGAATAGATAGTGGGATAGGAATATAATAAGTTTCAATCCAGACTGAGGTGGTAGGAACTTTGGTTCTTTTGACTGAACTCCTATTTCTAAATCTCCCTTGAAGAAGACAGGTCTATAGGAGGAACTGCTTGCTCTGTTTATGAAGAAGTAGATCTAAACTGCATACAAGTTCAACTGAAAGAAAAGGTGATGCACTTCCCAGACCTTCTTCAATGAAGGACTTGTTCACCCACCATGGGAGTATTGTCAGCAAATTTCTTTCACTTGTCAGCTCTGTCAGTGGCTGCCTTACCTTCAGAGAATCAGCAAACCTAAGGTTACACCCTTCCCAAAGGAGCCTGCTTCCAGTGACTAACAAACACAGGGGTAGAAATCGGATCATTTTGGCTTCAGACTGAACACTAACAGTCATTTCTTATCCTAGAACTTCCTACTGATTTAGCTAATGCTTTGTCCAGATGGCATTGCATTTTGACTATTTCTTCTGACATACCCCTGCTTCTACCATTTTCTTCACACGGCAGAGAGAGATAGAAAGCTCTGTGGTGTCTCTTCTTATAGGGACACTAATCTTATCACCAGGGCCCCACCCTCCTGACCTCATCTAAACCGAATTTATTCCCAACGGACCTATTTCCAAATACTATCACATTGGGGATTAGGGCTTCAACATGAATTTGGTGGGGGCTGGGGGATACAGTTTAGTTCATAGCATGTGTCATAACCATAAGTAAATTATGACTATTTCATTTATTTAACAAATATACGCAAATAATTTTTTTAAAAAGGAAATAGTGTTTAAAAGTTCCCAAAGCTCTCCCACCCTAACTCATTTTTAAAAGGAAAATAATATTTTAGTTGTTTCACCTGTTTTTTATTTCTATACTTCTATATTAAATGCCAAGCTATTATAACTTGTTATGAGCTCTTATATTTACATTTATCAATTCTGACATTGTCTATTGACTCTCTGATGGTAAATAAGAATACAAGTCTACTCATATGTACATACAATCTTTCATCCTGCCAATATAATTCTCTCTCAAACTGTATTAAATTTGTATTTAATATTTTAATTACTATGTTTGTAAATATTGTTTATGGTTGAGCCAAGTGCTAAACTATGTTTATCACTTCTCATATTACCTTTTCATTTTAATTTAATATCATCTTCCTTATGTTTGTTCATTATTATTTCATATCTGAATATTTTTCCAACACTCTCCAAAAGCTCCAAAAATTCATCTCCATTTTGACATGTGATGAAAGCAATTTTGCAGTCAAATGCTCTGCCACTGAGCTATACCCCCATGATGAAAGCAATTTTGATAATTTATCAGTTCTATTTATTTTTTCCTGGAGACAGCATTCCATGAGCCCTCTGACTTCCTACTCTATTTTCCTCTTTGTTCAACAGACCTTTTGCATTCATCCTGGGCTTGCATTCCTATAATCCTGGTGTTGGATCTCTCGTTTCACACCTTCACTCATATCTTCCCCACCATTTTTCTAGCTTTTGCTGGCCATCCGGTCACAAAGCCAATGTTACATATTTTAGGTTTTTGTTATGGCATTACCCCATTTCTGGCTACCAATTCTTCTATCAGTTAGCTTTTACATAACAAATTGCCACAAAAGTCAGTGGCCTAGCTCATGTTCTAGGGAGACTTTTAAGAGTAGGGAGGTTTGGGTCTGGGCGAGCTCTATAATATCTGCTTGGCTGTCTCATATATTTTGGTTAGCTGGTTCACGGGCTAATGGCTGGCGCTCTCAGCCTTAATCACTTGTCTGTTGGGTGGCAAGTTGTCAGCCAGGTGCCTTTAGTTCTACTCTGTGTGGTTTCTCATATTTTAGCAGGCTAGCTCAGGTTTGTTTACCTGGTAGTTGCGGAGTTACAAGTGCAGCACAAGAGCAAGTACCAGTGAACATAAACTTCTGAGGCCTCTGCTTCTCTCATATTTGTCAAAATCAAATTGCTCAAAATAAATTGTATGGTCATCCCAGAATCAAGGGGTCATGGAAAGGGAAGAATTTGGAGTCCTATTTGCAATCTATCACTCTATCTTCCATAACAACACAGTTTCATACGTAATAAAATTCCAGCCTCAAAACTTATATATCATCTCTGGTGCTATCCACCTATCTATTTATTATTTCTTTGTTTATGTGTTTATATATAATTCTAAATAGCTTATAATTTGGCAGGCACTGTTCTAAGTCTTCTACAATTATTTACTCTTTAATCGTAATATATCTAAGAGGTAGTTCTATTAATATTTCCAAATGACAGATGAGCCTGTGCCCAAAGAGATTAAGCAGCATGCCCAATACCAAAGTGGAATTTAAAGGCGGGCTATCTGGGTCTCAAGTCCATGTTGTTCCTTGTGGCCCCAGAATTTATGCTTTTGGCTACCCCACCGTGCTGCCTGCCAAAAAACTACATTTAGTCTCTCACTGATTTTTTTATTTGAGAATTCTTTTATCTTTGAAATATATTTATTACCCCTTTCTATTCTCTACTACTTCTCTAATTTTCCTATAAAAATACTTATTAAAAAAACACTTATGAACTCATGATGAGCTATAATAATGATCCCCTAATAACCTAGTATTTTCCCTTCCTCCAAAACTACATGACTTTTCTCCGTTTCTTCACATTGGGGGCTTAGTCATAATTCTAACCTTTTCCCCAGGGACTTAACAACTAAAATACATTGCATGGAATTCCTTACCTGTCTCTAAATCTTTTCCATATTTCAAGCCTCAAAAACCTTTTTTTAAAATATTTTCGGTCTTTGTATATTTCCATCTCTCTTGAAGTAAGCTGAATCTATATTAATACTCCTCTTGACAAATAATTTATAGTCCTGTAAATTACTTTCTTACTTTAAGGATATATATATTTTTTTCAAAATAAAATTTAAATGTATATCACCATCAAAATTATTTCTTTTTTAGTTGAATATTTTTTCTTTGCTGAATATTACAAAAGAGAAATTATACTGTGAGTACCAGAGTGAGCTAAAAGCACAAACCTTATGAAAAAATTTACCCTTAGTACTTGACATGGAAAGAATTGATTTTCAAGTCTGGGTCTTGTAGAGAGTTACCAAAAATAATTCCAGGAAGTTGTTAAGATTTTTAATATATGTGAAGATAAAAAAAAAAAAAAAAAATGTGTGATTTATTTAAGGGAACGGTATCATTCTAGGAGTAGGGAAACCTGGTGAGAAAAGTTTCAAAGCCATGGTTAGGCAAATTTTAAGCAGAATGGTGAACAGAAAATAGTAAGAGGGTAAGAAAGGGTCATATGTAGGCATTTATAGTAAGTAGCCCCAGGTCTAAAGACAGTTCAAATGAAAAAGTGTAGTTACCACCATTTGTTAATCTACAGTTATTTCTGACTCCCCAGGTGAATCCTTTCTGTTACAAGTAGGAGAGACAGAGACAGAGCTGATATATTTAATTTAAAAAGACTCCAAAAACTGATCTGATAGAACAAGCTTCATTTAAACTTCATAAGAAATGTGTTGCCCTAATTTTCAGGTTTGTTTCTGTGAGAAATAAAGAAATTCTCTATCCATTGAAGAAACTTTCATTTTATTGTGAATCTGTCTTAGAAAATTCAGCTTAACCTCTAATTTGCCAGTTTTAATACCCCATAGCTTTCTTTCTCAGTGTAGGATCTATAGCTGAATCATCACAAGATGTACCGCAATAGCAGTAGAATCAACCAGCCCCAATTATACAGCAACAAGACTCGCCAACCAGGCAACATGACTCGATGGAATCTGATGTTATAACATAGCCTTCCTAATTAAGAGATCCAGAAATCCTACAGATATATCCTAGCAGACTTAGGCTATATTGGACTTCATAATAAGGTAGAGCAAATATTGGGAAGGTAGTTATAGTTATAGTCTTGGATTATCTAAATTTATATTCTATTCTTCCTTTTACTTAGTTATGAAAGCTCATATAAAATAAGCTTTAATTCTCTAATCCTAAATGTTCTTCTGTGAAAAATTTGGAGGTAATGGTATGGACATAGAGGGATATTGCAATTGTTAAGAGCTAGAAAATATGAAAATAGCTGAGGAAAAAGGCGTAGTAGACACTGTGTTATGTGCCCAAATTCTTCCTCAGGAATTAAAGATATACTCCCCCAGCTACAGTCCTCAGCTGTTATCCTTCCCCAGGAATTTCCCTAAGCTAAAGAGAGTCACGTCAGCTTTGTCTAAGATCTCACCCTTCCTAGAACATCTGGCATCTAATGACTGGCAAATATGGAGTATAAGCTCCAGAACAAGGGCAACTGTTAGGTAGTGGAGAATGTTTGGTTAACATGTCTCTCGGAGTATTAGGGAAAATAGGTGATTTAACACATAAATCTGCATCTCTGGAGGGAAGAGATATAAAATAGAATGTTAGTAACATCCATTGATTGTCGTTGGCAAGATAATACAGCAAGCTTTATCATTGGAGTTCTGTGGATACAGATCTTTTTCAAGTCTATTTCTGCCATAGTTCCATCCATTCTTTCTAGGCCAACATGAGAGATTTTAAGTCCATTTAACTTCAAATGTTTGATTCCCTCCACCTAATCCATCACCATATTCTGCTTTCTGCTTTTCATCTCCTGAAATTTCTTAGCTGTTCCTTTTGCATTGAGAAATCAGTCATTAATTGAGAAAGTACCAGAGTATAATGATAAGAGTGTAGATCTGAAGTCAAGGAAAAGTGGGTTAAAATCCCAGGTCTGCCTTATGTGGCCTTGGGAAAATCCCAAAATCTTTCTAACCCTTGGTTTGCTTATTTTTTTAAATGGGGATAATCATCTCTACCTTTCTGAAGTTCAGAAATATGAAAAAATAATAATATATTTTGCATGTACATGTGCTCAATCACTGCTTAATACAAAAAAAAAAAAAAAAAAAAATAGCCCCGCATCGGGCTCCCTGCTCAGCGGGAAGCCTGCTTCTCCCTCTCCCTCTCCCCCTGCTTGTGTTCCCTCTCTCGCTGTGTCTCTCTCTGTCAAATAAAAAAAAAAATCACTGCTTAATACTAAATCAATGATAGCTGTAAATAACAACACAATGGATTTATTCATTCCTACTGTCCTGTCCAAACTGTTGTCAGACATAAGCTCCTACCCGGCCGTCCTCTCTCCACTCCCTTTCCATCCTCTTCATTTTATCATTTTACAGCAAATAACACTACTTTATTCAAAATTCATAGCTATGTATATAAATATTAGCTGAATTTTGTTTTGTTTTATTTTTAATATTAGCTGATTTTTGTTTTTATTTTTCATATTAAAACAACAAAGATCCATATTTAAAATTAGAGACAAAATTATCCTGTTTAAGACACTATCAATTTAATTTATTAAAAAAATATATATTGATAATTAAAGTTAATATAGTTATAATTATATAATTATAATATATATTGATAATTATTGATAATTACATACTTGGATAAAAGATAATATAATATTTCCTTAAATCCATATGAATTTAAGTTAATATGTAAGATCTGTGATGGGAGAAATTAGAAACTTCTTTAACTTACATCTGCACCTACAGTTATTTTTTCATCTTTTAAAATGCAACAATTTGGAGGAAAAAAGTTCATTATTTATATAATTAGGATACAAAGCTACAATGATTTTCTTTCATATAAATTATTCTGCCAACTGTATAACTTATTCATTTTCTATGATGAAAAATATAGACTCTTATACAACTTTGCTTATGGAACTAATTTTGATTTCTGTTAGCATGAATGCTTCCATTGACAGATCAAATGAAAAATAAAAGATAGTGAATAAAATGTGTTTTATTTAGTTTTAAGGGAAGCTCCTCCAAATAAGAGAAATATTTGATATTTCCACTTAGCTTCAGTTATATCAAAATGTTCCATTTATTTTTTTCCATTCCTTATCACACAATTTTAACTGAAATGGAATAGTTATAATGATTTCTTATACTGGTAAGTGCTTTGCAATTTATAGTGTGTCTTCACCTCCAATACATTTCCCAAATCTTTATAATAATGCTAGGAGAGAAGTCAATAGAAAAAATGTGACCCCAAAGAGGTTAAACTATTAGCAGATATCACACAATTAGTGACAGAACCTCAAAATTAGAATCAAACAATCTGTCTTCATTAGTGCTGTATTATATAATAGTCAGCTGATATTCCATTCAGCGATGTTGTCTTATATGGAAAATTTATTCTTTTCTCTTTTATATTTCAAAATCATTAACAAGAAATTGGGCCACTGACTCACTCTACCTAAAAATGGATAAGAATTGGCCTGCCTTTTTTCCTAAGCTGCTTTAAAAAAATAGATGTTGGATATCATAAATCTGGATAGATCTATTTGACAGACATATCATCACTGTAATTTTGATCTTTCAGAATTCTATTTTAATAAGCAAGAAGATAATTACATATCCAAAAAATTAAAAAAATACAATGAATGGAAATAATCATGGCAAAATTTTTACTTCTCTGAGTTTTTCCTATGGTTCTTAAGTTTTATCCAGTTTATTTAGCTGGACACCCAGGTTAATAAGAATTCTTGACAGTCGTTTTGCATGCTATATCCTTGTTAATAAGCTATTTGTTTCTCAACCAAAGCTTTGAAAAGAAGTCTTGCCACACCAGCTTTTTGCTTATTTATTTATTTATTTTTTGTTATACTTATGGCTTGTCTTTACCCCCTTCAAGCTGTGAAAAATTAATAGAATGACATCACTGTTATTGTCTCAATATTCATGCAAATTGTTCTTTCTCAAGAAAAGAAAATCTAGAAAACTAGACTTAATAAAGGAAACAAGAAAATTATTTTACTAATAGTATGAAAGAATAATGTGGGGAGTCAGAGGTTGATAACTGCAAATTTACTTGATGATATACTAAATCAATTCTTGTTTCATCTAGGGAAGTGAATCCTTCCCTATCTGTGCTGCCTTTATTGGTAATGTTGTAACTACAGCATAATAATTTAGTACTAGTCTTAAATTCAGAAAAAAAAATAATTGGACAAAAACAGATGCTAGGATAAAATTTTATTATGTGATACCTTTGGATGAACATGTTTGACTCAAGCATATTACTTCCTGGCACCAAGTCTGTAAATATATAAAACGTAGGACTCCTTATTTTGTACCAGTGACAGATATGACCAATCAATCATGATCCTTTTCCTCACTGAAGTCAAAAGTGGTTTCTTTATCCTTTCCAATAAAGAACACTTGGGAGAATGACCAGTAGTTTAGTGCTTGCATGTAGGTTGAAAACTACTTATCATTTGTGTATCTAGGGTTTTATTTTATTTATTTATTTTTTCCAGTGACTTCATATTAAATGACCTCACCAGATTGGGTGTATAAAATTAGGAAACATTTAGAGTAACAGATGTATTAGCTGAATAAAATATACGTAACTTCTGAAAAAAAGACAAAAAAGAGAGAAAATTAGAAGTTGTCCTCTCTGTCTTCTTTATAAGATCCTTTTGAGTACCATATACACTCAATTTGCTTATAATATTCATGAACCTAGATGTTATTGAGTGAAGAAAAAATAAGTTCCCTATTTTTATATTTTATGGTTATTTTTAAATCTACATATCCTGTACTCACAACATCACCTTAGCCAGTTTGTTGATAATTTTTTTGCCATTTTAAATGTTTTTGCATGAACTGGGTTTCAGATTCTTCATATCAATGTAGTATATGAAGATAGTGAAAGGTTTTTACAAAATTCTGAAGGAGAAGAGCATGATCCCCAGATTATATAGTGTCTAGATACGTTTGGGTAAAAGCAGTGAATAGATATTCTCAAATTAAAGACAAAATTAAAAAACAAAAAAACATCGGGCTGTTTTTTGAAAATAAAATGATTATGAATAGCCAACTAATGCATAAATTATAAAAGCAGAGGAAGAGCAAGATGGTGGAGGAGTAGGAGACCTACAAGGAATTCAGCTAGATAGGGATAAAACCATTCTGAACACCTACGAACTCAACAGGAGATCGAAGAACAGAAGAGCAACAACTCTCTGAACAGAAAAGCAACCACTTTCTGGAAGGTAGGACGTGGAGAGAAGTGAATCCGAGGGGATATTCAGAAAGATAGACGGCGGGGGGAGGGAGCCCCCATCACTACCGGCAAGTGATAGAGCAGTGGAGCACAAAATCAGAACTTTTAGAAGTCGGCTCTGCTGAGGGACATCGCTCCAGTGGCTAAGCGGGGGGTGGAACCCTCACTGGGACAGTGTGGTCTCAGGACCCTTGGGGTCACAGAAAGACCGGGGGTGCCTGAGTGCGGCAGAGCTCCCAGGTATCGGGGCAGGGAAGCCAGCTGCAGAGACGGAGCCAAGGAGTGGCCTCTCAGCTCGGGGTTGCCATAAACCATGATCCGTGGCACAGTCGGGCCACTGCTCCTCCAGCAGGGACCCAACAAGCGGCAGATCCGGGGAGACTCCCCTTCCACCCCTGGGAGGAATGGCACGGGAGTGCACTGCAGGATCTGCTGGGTTTGGAGACTCCACATGGGGTCAGGTGCCAGAGACAGAAACGCTGGGTCACAGGCCAGGTGAGCACGGAGTGCAGCTGGAGACTGGGGAGATGGGAGTGATTGACTGCTTTTCTCTGGGGGCTCACTGAGGAGTGGGGCCACGAGTTCTCAGCTCCTCCTGGGCGGAGACTGGGAGGCCGCCATTTTCACTCTCGACCTCCAAAGCTGTATGGAAAGCTTGCAGGGAACAACAGCTCCTGAGACCAAACCCGAGCAGATTACTTAGCCCAGACATGGCAAAAGCGGGGCAATTCCGCCTCCAGCAAAGACATTTGAGAATCACTGTGACAGGCCCCTCCCCCAGAAGATCAGCAAGAAAGGTCAGCCAAGACCAGGTTTACCGATCAAGGAGAATGGCAGAACTCCAGAACTAGGGGGATACTGCACATAGAATTCTTGGCTTTTCTTCCCCTGATTCTTTAGTCTTTCAAAAGTTAATTTTTTTAATATTCTTTTTTTTCTTTTTCTATTTTTTTTGAATTTTTCTTTTCCCCTTTTACAACCAACATCTTATCAATCCCCTTTTTAAAAATCTTTTTTAATTTTTCATTTTCAGTCATATTCTATCCCTTCATTGTAGTTAGTGTTATTTTTGGTATATAAGTTGTTCTCTCTTTAAAATCTTGAGATACAGTTTCTTCTAACAGACCAAAATATACCCTAAATCTCTACTGTATGGCTTTGTTCTAGTCTCCTGCCAGATCACATTCTCTCCCCCCGCCTTTTTTTTTAAATTTCTCTTCTTTCTTTTTTCAACCAACTTCTTATCTTATTAATTCCTTTTATAAAATCTTTTATAATTTTCATCTTTACATTCATATTCCATCCCTTTATCATATTTACCCTTATTTTTGTACACATATAAGTTTTTCTTTCTTTAAAATTTTGGGAGGCAGTTTCTTCTAACAGACCAAAATAGGCCCAAAATCTAGTGTGTGGCACTGATCTATTCACCAGCCTGATCATATTTGATCATATTCTTTTTTTTCTGCTTTTTTTTAAATTTTTTTCTTTCTTTCCCTTTCTTTTCCCCTGGTTTCAGGTCTCTTCTGGTTTGTTTACTGTATATTTTTCTGGGGTTGTTGTTACCCTGTTAGCATTTTATTCTTTCATTCATCTGCTCTACTCTGGACAAAATGACAAGATGGAAAAACTCACCTCAAAAAAAAGAACAAGAGGCAGTACCGACTACCAGGGACCTAATCAATACGGACATTAGTAAGATGTCAGAACTAGAATTCAGAATGATGATTATAGAGACACTAGCTGGACTTGAAAAAAGCATGGAAGATACTAGAGAAACCATTTCTGGAGAAATAAAAGAACTAAAATCTAACCAAGTCGAAATCAAAAAGGCTATTAATGAGGTGCAATCAAAAATGGAGGCTCTAACTGCAAGGATAAATGAGGCAGAAGAGAGAATTAGTGATAGAGAAGATGAAATGATGGAGAATAAAGAAGTTGAGAAAAAGAGAGATAAACAACTACTGGATCATGAGGGCAGAATTTGAGAGGTAAGTGATACCATAAGACAAAACAGTATTAGAATAATTGGGATCCCAAAAGCAGAAGAAAGAGAGAGAGGGGCAGAAGGTATATTGGAGCAAATTATAGCAGAGAACTTCCTTAATTTGGGGAAGGAAACAGGCATCAAAATCCAGGAGGCACAGAGAACCCCTCTCAAAATCAATAACAATGGGTCAACACCCCAACATCTAATGGTAAAACTCACAAGTCTCAGAGACAAAGAGAAAATCCTGAAAGCAGCTCAGGACAAGAGGTCTGTAACCTACAATGGTAGCAATATTAGACTGGCAACAGACCTATCCACAGAGACCTAGCAGGCTAGAAAGGACTGGCATGATATATTTAGAGCACTAAATGAGAAAAATATGCAGCCAAGAATAATATATCCAGCTAGGCTTTCATTGAAAATAGAAGGGGAGATAAAAAGCTTCCAGGACAAACAAAAACTGAAAGATTTGCAAACACCAAACCAGCCCTACAAGAAATATTGAAAGGGGTCCTCTAAGCAAAGAGAGAGCCTAAAAGTAACATAGACCAAAAAGGAACACAGACAATACACAGTAACAGTCAACTTACAGGCAATACAATGGCACTAAATTCATATCTTTCAATAGTTACCCTGAATGTAAATGGGCTAAATGCCCCAATCAAAAGACACAGGCTATCAGATTGGATAAAAAAAACAAGACCCATCGATATGCTGTCTGCAAGAGACTCGTTTTAGACCCAAAGACACCCCCAGATTGAAATTGAGGGGGTGGAAAACCATTTATCATGCTAATGGACACCAAAAGAAAGCTGGGGTGGCAATCCTTGTATCAGACAAATTAGGTTTTAAGCCAAAGACTATAATAAGAGATGAGGAAGGACACTATATCATACTTAAAGGGTCTATCCAACAAGAAGATCTAACAATTGTAAATATCTATGCCCCTAACATGGGAGCAGCCAATTATATAAGCTAATTAATAACAAAATCAAAGAAACACATTGACAACAATACAATAATAGTAGGGGATTTTAACACCCCCCCCCTCACTGAAATGGACAGATCATCTAAGCAAAAGATCAACAAGGAATTAAAGACTTTAAATGACACACTGGACCAAATGGACTTCACAGATATATTCAGAACATTACATCCCAAAGCAACAGAATACACATTCTTCTCTAGTGCCCATTAAACATTCTCCAGAACAAATCACATCCTAGGTCACAAATCAGGTCTCAACCGGTACCAAAAGATTGGGATCATTCCCTGCATATTTTCAGACCATAATGCTTTGAAACTAGAACTCAATCGCAAGAGGAATGTCGGAAAGAACTCAAATACATGGAGGCTAAAGAGCATCCTACTAAAGAATGAATGGGTCAACCAGGAAATTAAAGAAGAATTAAAAAATTCATGGAAACCAATGAAAATGAAAACACAACTGTTCAAAGCCTTTGGGATGCAGCAAAGGCGGTCCTAAGAGGAAAGTATATAGCAATACAAGCCTTTCTCAAGAAACAAGAAAGGTCTCAAATACACAACCTAACCCCACACCTAAAGGAGCTGGAGAAAGAACAGCAAATAAAGCCTAAACCCAGCTGGAGAAGAGAAATAATAAAGATCAGAGCAGAAATCAGTGAAATAGAAACCAAAAGAACAGTAGAAGAGATCAATGAGACTAGGAGCTGGTTCTTTGAAAGAATGAATAAGATTGATAAACCCCTGGCCACACTTATCAAAAAGAAAAGAGAAAGGACCCAAATAAATAAAATCATGAATGAAAGAGGAGAGATCTCAACCAACACCAAAGAAACACAAACAATTATAAGACCATATTATGAGCAACTATATGCCAGCACATTAGATTATGTGGAAGAAATGGATGCATTCCTAGAGATGTATCAACTACCAAAACTGAACCAGGAAGAAATAGAAAACCTGAACAGAACTATAACAACTCATGAAATTGAAGCAGTAATCAAAATCTCCCAACAAACAAGAGCCCAGGGCCAGATAGCTTCCCAGGGGAATTCTACCAAACATTTAAAGAAGAATTAATAACTATTCTTCTGAAACTGTCCCAAAAAATAGAAATGGAAGGAAAACTTCCAAACTCATTTTATGAGGCCAGCATTACCTTGATCCCAAAATCAGAAAAAGACCCCATCAAAAGGAGAATTACAGACCAATATCCCTGATGAACATGGTTGCAACAATTCTCACCAAAATACTAGCCAATAGGATCCAACAGTACATTAAAAGGATTATTCACCACAACCAAGTGGGATTTATTCCTGGGCTGCAAGGTTGGTTCAACATCCGCAAATCAATGTGATACAATACATTAATAAAAGAAAGAACAAGAACAATATGATCCTCTCAATAGATGCAGAAAAAGCATTTGACAAAGTACAGCATCCTTTTTTGATCAAAACTCTCCCCAGTGTAGGGATAGAGGGTACATACCTCAATATCATAAAAGCCACCTATGAAAAACCCACAGCGAATATCATTCTCAATGGGCAAAAACAGAGCTTTCCCCCTAAGGTCAGGAACACAGCCCAGGGATGTCCACTATCACCACTGCTATTCAACATAGTACTAGAAGTCCTAGCCTCAGCAATCAGACAACAAAAAGAAATAAAAGGCATCCAAATGGGTAAAGAAGAAGTCAAACTCTCACTCTTTGCAGATGATATGATACTTTATGTAGAAACTGCAAAAGACTCCACCCCAAAACTGCTAGAACTCATAGAGGAATTCAGTAAAGTGGCAGGATATAAAATCAATGCACAGAAATTGTGGCATTCCTATACACCAACAACAAGACAGAAAAAAGAGAAATTAAGGAATCAATCCCATTTACAATTGCACCCAAAACCATAAGATACCTAGGAATAAATCTAACCAAAGAGGCAAAGAATCTGTACTCAGAAAACTATAAAATACTCATGAAAGAAATTGAGGAAGACACAAAGAAATGGAAAAACGTTCCAGGCTCATGGATTGGAAGAACAAATATTGTGAAGATGTCAATGCTACCTAGAGCAATCTACACATTTAATGCAATCTCTATCAAAATACCATCTACTTTTTTCAAAGAAATGGAACAAATAATCCTAAAATTTGTATGGAACCAGAAAAGACCCCGAATAGCCAGAGGAATGTTGAAAAAGAAAAGCAAAGCTCGTGGCATCACAATCCCAGACTTCAAGCTCTATTACAAAGCTGTAATCATCAAGACAGTATAGTACTGGTACAAAAGCAGACGCATAGATCAACGGAACAGAATAGAGAGCCCAGAAATGGACCCTCAACTCTATGGTCAACTAATCTTTGACAAAACAGGAAAGAACGTCCAATGGAAAAAAGAGTCTCTTCAACGAATGGTGTTGGGAAAATTGGAAGAAGAATGAAATTGGACCATTTCCTTACACCACACACAAAATAGACTCAACATGGATGAAAGACCTAAATGTGAGACAGGAATCCATCAAAATCCTAGAGGAGAACACAGGCAGCAACCTCTTCGACCTTAGCCGCAGCAACTTCTTCCTAGAAACATCACCAAAGGCAAGGGAAGCAAGGGCAAAATGAACTATTGGGACTTCAACAAGATAAAAAGCTTTTGCAAAGCAAAGGAAACAGTCAACAAAACCAAAAGACAACCGACAGAATGGGAGAAGATATTTGCAAATGACATATCAGATAAAGGGCTAGTGTCCAAAATCTATAAAGAACTTATCAAATTCAACACCCAAAGAAATAATAATCCAATCAAGAAATGGGCAGAAGACATGAACAGACATTTCTGCAAAGAAGACATTCAAATGGCCAATAAACACATGAAAAAGTGCTTAACATCACTCGGCATCAGGGAAATCCAAATCAAAACCTCATGAGATGCCACCTCACACCAGTCAGAATGAGTAAAATTAACAAGTCAGGAAACAACAGCTGTTGGCAAGGATGCAGAGAAAGGGGAACCCTCCTACACTGTTGGTGGGAATGCAAGCTGGTGCAGCCACTCTGGAAAACAATATGGAGGTTCCTCAAAAAGTTGAAAATAGAGCTATCGTATGACCCAGGAATTGCACTACTGGGTATTTACCCCAAAGATACAAATGTAGGAATTCGAGGGGGTATGTGCACCGCGATGTTTATAGCAGTAATGTCCACAATAGCCAAACTATGGAAAGAGCCAAGATGTCCATTGACAGATGAATGGATAAAGAAGATGTGGTATATATATATATATATATATATATATATATATATATATATACACAATGGAATATTATGTAGCCATCAGAAAAATGTAATCTTGAAATTTGCAACAACATGGATGGAACTAGAGGGTATTATACTAAGCAAAATAAGTCAATCAGAGAAAGACATGTATCATATGATCTCACTGATATGAGGAATTCTTAATCTCAGGAAACAAACTAAGGGTTGCTGGAGTCTTGGGGGGTGGGAGGGATGGGGTGGCTGGGTGATAGACATTGGGGAGGGTATGTGCTATGGTGAGCACTGTGAATTGTGTAAGACTGATGAATCACAGACCTGTACTTCTGAAACAAATAATACATTATATGTTAAAAAAAAAAAAAAGAAGAAGATTGTAGGAAGGGAAAAATGAAGGGGGGAAAACAGAGGAGGCAATGAACCATGAGAGACTATGGACTCTGAGAAACAAATTGAGGGTTCTAGAGGGGAGGGGGGTGGAGGGATGGGTTAGCCTGGTGATGGGTATTAAACAGGGCATGTATTGAATGGAGCACTGGATGTTATACGCAAACAACGAATCATGGTACACTACATCAAAAACTAATGATGTAATGTATGGTGATTAACATAACATAATAAAATAAAATTTTAAAAAAGTAAAAAAAAATTATAAAAGCAAATTTTGAAATAATAGAATCTGTAGTAGAATTATGGTGAGCAATCTACATGCATCCATCCATCCATCCATTCATCCATCCATAGATGAGCGACTAACAGTCTTACAGAAACACAGGCAATTATGGATATTAGAGATTTTCACAGAAGATAAGAAGTTGTTGAGTGGAGGGAAACTAAAAATATATGTATTTTTCCATTTCATATGCTTCCTGTTATTGAAAACAGTCTAATACAGAACACAATTTGTAAATCATAATGACTCAAGTTACTTTTTTTCTTTGATTTCTAAAGAAGTTTTAGGAATTAATGTACCTAGTTGTGATGAGATGTTTACATTTTAACAATTCATTCAATTTCCATTCAGTGTATTGGTGTTTATTTGTTTACATCCAAGCTGAATTAAATTTAGCAATTTTCACTAAATGAAAATAAAAATATAAACTTAAAAATATATTTTGTATCCATATTTTTCTCCATGCTTTCTCTTTTTTATGTTTTTCTATTTAAAAATCTCATTCGTATGTCCACACAAGCTGATTTTTATATGCTAATAAAGGTCATTTCTTAATGTGGGCTTTTGGTATTAAAGAAAAAAATAGTTTTTTCTTGATTTTTAATGTAATTTATTTTTAATCAGCATACAGTCTATACTACATGCAATTAAATATGTTAAATTATTATTTGGAATTATTTGGAGAAACAATTATAAGTTCAAATAAAAGTTGGCAGGAGAAAAGTGTCCTTAAGGGCTATAGTGTAAGAAGGTGTTATGGTTTATTTGGACTTCCAGTTTTCATCTTGTAGGTTGGATTAAATTTTTCCATGTAGAAGATTTTGGGAGGGCATTCTTATAAAGAGAAATAAAATGATAAAGAGAATTATAAAATGATGTGTGATGTGAATGCAGTGAAGAGACTAGTTTAGATACAGAATAAGTTGTGATGTTGCAAGACAAAAGGTAAGGAAATCATTATATTTATTATTCATTCATTCATTAGTTCATTCCTTTGACAGGTATGTATTTAGACTCTACTGTGATCCAGGCATTATTCTCATACCTTGGTATTAGTGAACAAACAGACAGAAACACTTGCTGTCTTAGATCTTGCATTCTGGGGATGGTAGAGGCTATAACTGTTGGCTATGGGATGCTTAATAGGTCTTGACTATGGTAGTGACGTTAGCAATGGAGAAAAATAAAATATAAAAAAGTCTAATCAGATATATAGGCAGCATTGCATATCAACTAATGAGATATTTAGGAAAATTGTTATTCCTAGTAAGAGTGTCTGGTAGGCTCATTCCATCATTTATATATGAATTACCATGCCTTCCATCTGAATGTAATAATGGTACATTCCTGATCTTGTCTTTACTTATTTACCACAGAGTTCAAAAAGGATTTAAAGCACCTTACAGAATATATATATATATATATATATATATATATATATATATATATATATATATAAATGGGATAAATCTCTGTACTCTTTGTTTCCAAACTCTCTGGAGATTGAGTTTTTCTAACAAAAATAATCCCCTTATCAAGATCACATAACTATTCATAAAAAACAGAGGGGGCCTCTAGAAAATTGTCTTTCTTGGATCACTAAATAATTATTTTGAGGATTACGTGCTTCTATAATGCTTACTTCATTGGAATTTAAGGATTGATGAGCTCAGAATCTGCTAAGGATTTAAGAGCTTTTCAAGGAAATGATCTATATAAATACAGGGTTTTACATGACAATATTCTCCTTTTTCACTGCCATGTCAAGGTGGGGCTCACTCAGAGAGCAGCTTATGTGGCATTTACTCCATAAGCTGCCGATTATGTTCTTTAGTGTCTGTGAGCCACAGCTTCTCACAGATGGTACCTGCTGTCCTCACAACTTCTTAGCGTGGCGTGTCAGTCATCGCAGACTCTCTACATGTCCATAATTCTTTGTAGATTCTTGGGTGACATTTGAAGTGCATCATATTTGACAGCTGTTACACTTACTTGATAAACAGTGTTGATGACAAAGTTTTTGTAATTTTTGTTTCACTGACTCCATTTACAACTTAAAGTAGAGTTAATTTGTGTTTACTCAAGAAAAGTGAATTTGCAAATGAATTGGCAAATTACAATAATTTTCTAATTAACTAAAAGAAAATTAAAAACAAAAATTACCTTCAATTACCAGCAAATTTCAGGGAAAAAAAAACCCTGCAAATTCCTTAATTTACTTGATTATAATTATTTTCCTACTTTTTCTGTTTTTTTTTTTTTTTTTCCCATATGGCTTTCAGGTAGCCTATATTTAAAAATAATAAGCTATATTATTCACATGTTTTTCTTTTTTCCCTATAATGCTATGGTCCAAAGTTGCTTGGAGTTCTCACCAATGTCCTTTAGTGGGAATAAAGAACATTCCTGGGGTACCTGGATGGTGCAGTCAGTTAAGCATTTGACTCTTGGTTTCAGCTCAGGTCAAGATCTCAGGATTGTGAGATTGAGCCCTGTGTCTCCACCCCTGCCACCTCTCCCAGCTCTCTCTCTAAATAAAGAAGTAAATAAATACATAAATACTTTTAAAAAAAAGAACATTACTATGAAACTACAACATTGGCACTAATATATGTTTTAAATATTTAGCATATATTCATGCTATATACTATATATGGATTCTAACATCTAGGGTGCACACTCCTAAGTAGAGAGTTTACAGTGAAGAGTCTAATGAAGAAATAAGTTTGCAGAAATTGTGTGTGTGGGTGAAGGGGGGAGGGGATAAGAATTAACAAGTCAGGAAATGACAGATGTTGGCAAGGATGTGGAGAAAGGGGAACCCTCCTACACTGTTGGTGGGAATGCAAGCTGGGGCAGCCACTCTGGAAAACAGTATGGAAGTTCCTCAAAAAGTTGAAAATAGAGCTACCTTATGACCCAGCATTTGCACTACTTGGTATTTACCCCAAAGATACAAATATAGTAATCCGAAGGGGCACCTGTACCCCAATATTTATAGCAGCAATGTCCACAATAGCCAAAGTATGGAAAGAACCACTGACAGATGAATGGATAAAGGAGATATGGTATATATATACAATGGAATATTATGCAGCCATCAAAAAATGAAATCTTGCAATTTGCAACGATGTGGATGGAACTAGAGGGTATTATGTTAAGTGAAATAAGTCAATCAGAGAAAGATAATTATCATATGATCTCACTGATATGAGGAATTTGAGAAACAAGGCAGAGGATCATAGGGGAAGAGAGGACAAAATGAAACAAGACAAAAGCAGAGAGGGACACAAACCATAAGAGACTCTTAATCTCAGGAAACAAACTGAGGATTGCTGGAGCAGAGTGGGGTGGGAGGGATGGGGTGGTTGGGTGATGGACATTGGGGAGGGTATGTGTTATGGTTGAGTGCTGTGTATTGTGTTAGACTGATGAATCACAGACCTGTACCCCTAGAACAAATAATACATTATATGTTAATAATAAAAAAATTTGATAAATTGAAAAAAAAGAATGAGGAGTCAAATCAGTAAAAAAATAAATAAAAAATTTATTTTGTGAGGGAGGTTTGCAGTTTGCTCTTTGATATGCAATTTATTTTAGGCTTGCCAGAGAATTACCTATGCTATTGTTAGAACCATTACCTCTGCCAAAGCCTCAATGCTACCTTTCAATATGTACTGGAAATCCTTTATGATTTTGATGTAGACTCTCAGCCAAGTGTACTTCATGAGATTGTTATCTTATGCACACATCAGTGACCAGGAAGGCCTTAACTTCCCCTTGCTTGACTAAACTTTAGAGGTTTCTTCTTGACTGTCAGCTCCTGACATTCCTTTCGTTAGAGCATTTACTTTAGAATACTTTTAATTGTAAATTCTTAGCTCCTTTGAGATGTAAATCTTCTCCCACCTTCTTGCTAGTTTTAAACCCAGGAATGTCTTTCTCAAGGACCTGGGAGCCATCCCTTTGAAATGCACTCATCTGGAGAGATAGGGTACCTATCTCCCAGTCTCTGTGGGAGGGTAAGAGCTTAACTTTAGTAAACTCCAATTAGCAAACATAGATGGCCTCATACACTGACCAACTCCGCTCCTAACATCTTTCAATACTTTTCTATGAACACACCCCAGCCCTTAAAATCTCTCTTGCCCTTTTTTTTTTTCTGAAAAGTTATATTCAATCTCTCTTCCCTATTGCAATAATCTTGATCCTTATTGCAATAGTCTTGGATAAAATCTTCCTTATCAGTGAATTTTTTCTTTAACACCAATTTTGAGAGAAATGATGTGATTCGTATTGTATTTGAATCTCTAATTAAGAGCTATTTTGAATTGAGTGTGACCACTGTAGACAGTTGCTAACGTGATTGTCTTTAAAAGTGTAATAATAATGATCACATTGAGAAATGATGAAGAGGACTCACCTTCCCTAATCACACATTTTTCTTTTTTTAAGATTCATTTATTTATTTTAGAGAGAGACAGTGTGTGCAAGTGGGGGGAGGGGCAGAGGGATTGAAAGAGAGGGAGAGAAGTAGATTCCATGCTGAGCACGGAGCCTGCCATGGGGCTGGATCCCAGGACCCTGAGATCATGACCCAAGCCAAAATCAAGAGTCAGATGCCCAACCAACTGAGCCACCCAAGTGCCCTAATCACACATTTTTCGTGAGGAACTCTATTCTCCTTATTTCTGGGAGCAGAAAAAGACTGTCAAATTTATGGAGAGTTGGCCCATGATTTCATGTGGAATGGTAAAAGTTCCCCACCTTTTTGTTGTAAGTGGCTTTTGTGTTCAGTCATTGTACTTTGGCATAGGCCTGGCTAGAAAGATCTTTAGAAAAAGAGGTACACCTAAGGGCGCAGGAACACAGAATAAGGGTGATCACTCTGGTGCCATCTTCAGAGTCACCTCTTATATTATCTTGGAAACTCAATCCTGCTCTACTGATCTCATTCCAATGGCACATGATAGTCCTTCTCCCCTCCAAAAAGTTTGTTTTGCTCAAAGAAATTGTTGGCTGAGAAGCAGAAAAAGATACACTCTTTCTTTTGACTATTCTCTATTTTTTCTTTAATTTTTTTTCTCAAAATTTGAAAGGAATTCTGTTACTTTTCGTACAAATTTAAATGGAGAAAATATATTTTCCATATTTTCCCACATTAGTTCAAGTGAAGTAAAGTATTCCAAAAAATAGTCAAATCATTTTTATATTTCCTTTAAAACTTAGATTTTGTATATATGTATGCATATATGTACATATATTCCTTAATGTTTGCACAGATGCTTTGTGAAAGTACTATTTAACATTAATTTTTGTCTGCAGCACTAACATTAATGTATGCTGTACTTAGAGCTAGATTCAATGCTATGTGATATACTCGTATTTTGATCTCTGAAAGGTGAACTTTAAGTAGAGAGTTAAAAAGTTAAGAGACTACAGATTATGAATATATTATATACAACATACACATACATACATATATTTTTAAATGCATTATACATAAATATACATGCATGGTAGCCATAGTTTGTCAGAGGAATACATTTTGTACATACTGCAATAACACACTGACTTAAAAAATATTAGAATGCATATTGCAAGAAGTTTATTAGATAGAAATTTTTGTTAAGTGAAATAAGTCAATCGGAGAAAGACAATTATCATATGATCTCACTGATATGAGGAATTTGAGAAACAAGGCAGAGGATCATAGGGGAAGAGAGGGGAAAAAATGAAACAAGACGAAACCAGAGAGGGAGACAAACCGTAAGAGACTCTTAATCCCAGGAAACAAACTGAGGGTTGTTGGAGCGGAGCGGGGTGGGAGGGATGGGGTGGCAAACAAATTTTTGCAATTTCCTTAAATATAAGATAAAGTTTAAAAAATTTTTGTTTTGCCTTTAATTGCATTTAGATCCACTTCTCTGATAGGATCAAAACATCCTACTGGGGACTCTGATGGTCTTTAAGCTTCCAAGCCCCTTCTAGAATCAATGGGAGCACTATAAAGATTTTCTTTATTTGACTCTCAGTTTGTCATTGATTTTTCAGGATGTCTGAGTGTAATCTAAAGAAAGATTGTAGAACTGCTTAATCAATATGCCATTACTCTTCATGAATTTGGTTGATTATCCACTTGCTTCATTGGATATTGGGTAATAGTTAAACAGTACAGTTCCTGACTGGTAACATTTTGTTAAAGCCAAAAATTTGGCTAATCTTGAGTCTGAGCAAACATTAAACTTACTAGTGACCTTCTTTCATATGACTCCTGCTCTCTCACAGTTTCTAATGTTGCAATTCAAGTTCAATTAACATGAAAATACTTGGCCTTAGAGAAACTTAGCCTTCCTCCTTGAGTAAATATGATTCAAAGAACCATCAAGTGAAGTGGCAACTGGGTTTAATGAGGATTAAATTTTCTCTATGTAATGAAATGTAACTAAAATAATATTTAATTACTACAGAAATATTTAGTTTTAAATAGATTAAGAGTACAGTAATTTGAGGGTCACTGTCTAAAGTAATAAAGGGCACCTCAATATATGAATAGTTTTTGGAATTGTCTTGTAAAAGATAGTATTAGCCTGGTTTTCCACACATGGGTGCAGGAATTTGCAGCAATTGGTTGTATTCACCCAGTTAAAATACTTCACCTTAATTGAATAATTGATAGACTTCTGTTAACTTAAAAACTTATAAAATAACAAAAGTAAATTGTTGCAGATATCTGAACTCACCCCATGGAATGGATTGTAAATATACATTAATATACAGTTTACAATGTTAAAAACAAGACAATAGACCCAAAATGGAATCACTTATGCTACATACTCATATCACCAAACCGAGACTTAATTACAGTTTCAGCCTCTCTCAGAAATTGAATTTTAAACCAGTCAATTGGAAATTAGCTGGTCATCACCAGTGAGGTTATCTGCCTGACTTTCCCCTACCATAATGAATGTGTCCTTGCCACAACCAATTGAGTTTTTACTAGCATAACTTCTTTGTCCTGCTCCCTTCTGCCTATAAAAGCTTTCATTTTGTATACCTCCTTTGAGCTCCTTTCTATCCACTAGATGAGATTCTGTCTGATTCGTGAATCACTGAATAGAGCCCATATGACCTGTAAAATTTACTCAGTGGAATTTTGTTTTTTAACAACATTAAACAACTAGGAATTGTACTGGTACAATTTATATAAGATGAAACAGAGGCCTGGAATGTTGAGATATCTTGACAAAGTTTACAGAGCAAATACAGAATTCAAAAGCAGGTAAAGCCGACCCTATGGGCTATGCTTTTTTTTTTTTTTTTTAAGATTTTATTTATTTATTTGACAGAGAGAGTCACAGCGAGAGAGGGAACACAAGCAGGGGGAGTGGGAGAGGGAGAAGCAGGCTCCCCGCAGAGCAGGGAGCCCAATGTGGGGCTCGATCCCAGGACCCTGGGATCATGACCTGAGCTGA
The DNA here is from genome assembly GCF_964656455.1 of Halichoerus grypus. Taxonomy (NCBI): domain Eukaryota; kingdom Metazoa; phylum Chordata; class Mammalia; order Carnivora; family Phocidae; genus Halichoerus; species Halichoerus grypus. The sequence continues at coordinate 46,578,725 of NC_135715.1, read as the reverse complement.
AGGCAGACGCTTAACGACTGAGCCACCCAGGCGCCCCTGGGCTATGCTTTTTATTACCATCCTATACACTTAATGTACCTTTAGACAGCAAGTTTTCAGAGAATTGTTTCAGTTTTGATTCTGGTCAAGATCCTCTTTTATGGAGGTTACTTTCTTGTTCCTATGTTAATCCCAGGGAGATAGGTCGTTTCCTTTCACTACGCATGTTATGACCCTGCAAAGTTCTTAGTTCCCATTTATCAATCACTGCAAATTTATCAATTATTGCAAATTTGTCAGTCAGTAGAGAGCAATGGCCCACTCTCTGCTTTGTGGCACAATGCAGAGTTGCATTGTTGCACATGCACGACGATGCCTCTTTCTGTGTGACCTGGCCAACTGTTCCTTGTTCAAATACTCCTTGATTCTTAAACCCTCCATTGACTTGGCATTTTGAACTCAAAACTTGCTTCAGGTTTGTTGCCATTGGGATCCCATTGGCATGCCGCTTGAAATGAACCTTCAGTTCTTGCTCTCAGATAGTCTTCTGGTACTCACATTTCTTGACCTATAAAACTTCTCTAAAAGGAAGAGACCCAACTACCTTTCTTTCTGACACCTTGAAGAAAAAAAAAATTACCTTGGTCAACCCCATTCAGCAGCTCCTGAGAAATAAACCAAACACTATCTGTATGTATGCATTCAGTTCATTTAGGGTCTCTGAGGCTAGAGTCTCCATTACATGTAGGCCTGTTGTTCCTGTTACCTTCTTTACAGATGTGCTGTCTCACACACCTGCAAGCATGATGGAGTTGAGGTTCTTGTTCAGATTTTACAGTATGTCTGTCAACATTTCCTGTGGTTGTCCATAAATGTCATCCGTGCATTCAGTGGAATAGGACTTAAAAGCTTCACTGGCTTTTGGCAAAAGATAACCTAGCCCATCTGAATAACTCTCTCCCACCTATAACTTTAAAACCTAACATACTTTGATTACTTTCTATTTTCAAAACAACCACCCTCCTATTCCTTAGCACTTATAGTATCCTAGCCATTTGAATAAACTGGAATTAGAAATTTACTGTGATTTGAAGCATCTTTTTCAATTCTCTAATTCCTAATTCTATGTATTACACTAAACTAAGGTAGAATAAGAAGAAGAAACATAAATAATAAATAAAATCATTTAAAACTTACCAATGAAGTTAGAAACTGTATCCCTTTAAGTACCATAGACAGAGAATACTGAATGTACACTAACTACTATGTGCTGGTCAGGAGCTACTCAGAAATATTCAGAGACAACAAAGCTAATAAAGTGCAATCTTTTTTTCCTCAAGAAATTTGAAATTTAATATAGGGAAAGAATTTTAAACAAGTAATGACAGCACTAGATGGATAGATGCTATATGGATGTGTATGAACAATCATGAGAACAGCAAAGAACAAATGGCACTTTCTAGGAAAGCTTCACAAAAGAAATCTTTATTTGCTTTAAGAGTGAGAACATATTTTCCATATGGTAAAGAGAGATATTGTGGCAGTTAATATGATATGTGCTAAAACTTGAACCATGAAAGAATATTGTGTCTTTGGAAAAATCCAGTAGTTAAATCATAGGGAGTAGGTGAAGACAGAATTGAATTTGGAGATGAAGAGATGAGGTTAGGGTAAGAAATATTATACACATTAGGCATTTAAAGAGAAAGGATCTAATACTGGAAACTAGGAGTGCACAAATTCATTGAAATGGCTGGAGAAGTAAATGTCATGGAGCTGCTCCAGGGGGTGCTGATATCTAGAGCAAACTATGTTATTGAAGCTATGCTTCAGAAGTAAAGGAGCTACTGCTCTGGCCATGGCCTTTCAATACCCACAAATCAGCTACCAGATAGGGGAATGCCGAACCCAACCGCTGATGTTTCCTCTCAACAGAAACCTCCCTGTGACTTATATTGCAAGCTGAAAGAGTAGCAGGAAGATAGACTCTTCTTTATCTACCAAATATCACCAGAATTTACTTAATTTGTGGGATCTGATTTATGGACAATATCTTTTCAGTATGGGAAGGCACCCTAGGAAAAAAAACTGCAAAAATAGACCAATACTCTCCACAGACCATCTCTTTGAATACTCAGTATCCATTTATGCACTTCCACATATACTTTTACTTCTAAAATATACCAGTAGTAACAACATATCTGCAGTATTATAAAACCACCTACTTTATAAAGAAAGATTTACTCACCCTCCCCACAATAGGAAAGACTCAAAGTTCTACAATCACCACATAAACTATATGGTATTTACTAATTCTCTAGCTCAGTCAAATTCCTATTTGATATCCTATAATATAACAAAATTATAAAACCAATATTTGAAGTACATCTTGTATTAAATAATAGGGAATAGTAAAAGTAAAATGACTAAGCTTTGTTTATATCTCAAAATAATTTTATATATACACATATCTATAATATACTATATTTATTAGGTCTACAAATGCTTATTATTATTGATACTTTCTGCCTCTAAACAGAAGCCACTTCAAACGTTATTGTTCTGTAGCCTAGATGGACTGGCCTCTTGCTTTGGTACCATATGAGTCACTCAATAAATGAGTCAGAGCAAAATGTGATGTATTGTCTCCAGTATCCAGAATCTTAGAAATCAGTTTATCTCTAAGTGGTAAGAAGATCAAGGGGCTGAAACTTTTGTTTTTCCTTGGTGGGGTTATTTGAACCTTCACCAAATTACAATACACCTAGAAAATTCACTGAAGTATAAGCTTCCTAAATATCTCTTTATACCTTTTACTCTCTACTGTGCCTGTGTCTTGTCATGGCATTTAGCACACCCCATTCTTCTTAGTTGAAGAGTAAATGGGTATGAGATAAACTAGGTGAAATAACCCTACAGTAACACAGTTAAAGTGTACTTCAGTTGCTTCTTGGTTGAAACAAACCATTTCTGGTGTTTGTCTTCTTCATATAGTGGAATAGTAGATAACCAATCATTAGGTAGATAAACATATATTTGGTACCACTGGCAATGTCAAATTGCCCCAGTTTAAAAACCACATCTGGAGCATCATCTGTGATAAGAGTCATCATTTGAATAATTTCAACATATTCCATTGTCACTTCCCAAATGTCATCTATCTTTGGCACAAACCAAATAAGAGAGTTGTTTAGAGATCTGCTAGAAATTTCACTCTGAATCTTTCAAATCTTTGGCACTAATCTCTGTGATTTTCCATTTTGTGCTCCTATTTTGACAGGGAGACATAGCCTAAGAGGTTTGTACATAGCCCTTCGCATCATAATAGCCTCACTCCCTGGGCCCAGAATTAACGAGCAAGTGTGCTAATTCCTCACTCAGAGACTGGGACATAACTACTGAATGGACTCTTGTCCTAGATTAAGACAAAGTCTGACTCAAACCCCATTTTGACTTTGTTCCCAGTGGTAGACCCCAATGATGTTTGGTTCCTCACTGGTTGGAATTTGCTTGGAAATGCATCTAAAAATCCCTCTAAAGTTTTTCTCTTTCTTCAGTATACAGCTATCCTAGTGAATACCTGTACACCATTTTGGAAGAAGTTAACAGATACAGCAGTGTCACAGGGCCCTTCTTCAAAAGTCCTCAGTTTCTCTTCACTAGTGAGATATTGATCTATGATCCAGATCATATCTGGGAATTCAGTATAATTGAGTGTAGGGCCATAACTCTACATAATGTTAAACTTGGATCAGCTTCTTGCTCACCAGACAGAGATTTTCCAGATATATAAATCAAGAAGGATCCATATTTTTCAGTGCTAGAATATCATGATCAATTAGACATCATCAAAGCTCCACACGGTTACCATTTCGGTTTTAGTCCTGCTGTCAGGTAACTCTACCAATAGCTTAGGAACCGAGTCTGGTACTAGAGATCTACTATTTCCAGAGTCCTTCATCAGCTTTAACTTAGGGATACCATTTCAATGCCATCACCTCTCACCTTCATCACTCACCTTCAAGAAAAACCAGTACGGTTCTTTAGAAAGATATTTATCCTCCTGCTCTCTGTGTATTCCTCCGTGCTTTTGCTTTTCTTGAAAAATTGTTGTCTTAGCCTTTTTGGAAAATGTGGTAGTAGGAGAGTAATAAATTCAATATGATAAGTGTGCACAAACATTCTTATCTCCCTAAGACTTCGGATTCCTTTCTCTACATTATATGACTTACTTCTGACATTTTAGCTTCATTCAGTATAGGCCAAATTTTAATCTAGTTTTAGTCAGCCAGCTGAGCTAAAGCTTAATGTCTCCTTCACTTACTTAGGCTCAGATGTTAAGTCCTTAGTTTGAGATCAAATATTTTATATAAATTTGGAGTTATGTTTCTTACTCCTCTAGAATCCTTAGAGTTCATCACCATGTTTATGTCAAGGCAAACTGATAAAATCTTGCAACTTTTTTGATTGATTGATTGAAAGTCCCAGTTTAGCTAGTGTACCGTTTTACATTAGTTTCAGGTGTACAATATAGTGATTCGACAACTCTATACATTATACTATGCTCACCACAAGTGTAGCTCCCATCTGTCAGCATACACCACTATTACAATACCATTGACTATATTCCCTATGCTATATCTTTCATCCTTGTGACTTATTCACTCCATATGTGGAGGCCTGTACCTCCCACTCCCCAGTCTATCAGACGTTATACTTGTCTCCCTGGGTAATGATTTTGCTTTTAACTCTAGCTATATTTGGACACGTGGACGGGGGTTGGGGTGCAATGTGAGAAGAATTTGTAGCTTTTTAAAGAAAGCTACCTCAAGCTAGTTCAGGATTTCTAAGTAAGGCAGATCTGATCACATCAGAAAGAAGTATAGGGACTATCTTTTCTGGCAAGGAATGCTCAGTGGTGCTAGGAGTTCAGAGTCCTCACCACAAACAAAATTCTTAGAAAGATTATCTTTTCAACACATGACTGGATTTTGCAGGAAGGGAGGAAGGAAGGAGGGAGGGAGGGAGGGAGGAAAAGGGAGGGAGGGAGAGAGAGAGAGGAAGGAAGGAAGGAAGAGAGGGAGGGAGGAAAAGGGAGGGAGGGAGAGAGAAAGGAAGGAAGGAAGGAAGGAAGGAAGGAAGGAAGGAAGGAAGGAAGGAAGGAAGGAAGGAAGGAAGAAGGAAGGAAGGAAAAGGAAAGCTAAGAAAGAAAGAGAAAAACCCAGCAAGATTTCCACTAACACGGGGATTCAGCAATTCGTAAACTCAAGACTTCACACCTGATTTTTAGACCTATAAGACTGACGGAGTGAGAAGTTATTCTGGGGCAGTCACAGAAGCTACTTTGATCTTGTCTTGAGTCAAAATTGTAAAACCCTGAGCTTGACATTTTTTTCTTGAAACTCTCCTGTGCATTCAGAAGACAAGACTAAAAGTATTTGTATTCCTTATTCCTCATAATGATCTGTTGAAGCAGTTACTAGGTATGCCAAATTTTGTCTTTAACAGGCATTTTATTCGAGGTGGCCACAGTTGATTAATTTCACAATGTTTTGCCACTGTGTGCCATAGACTACCAGTAGCTCATTTTCTAGTGGTATCAGGATTGTCCTTCACTGCCCACACATTCAATCAGGAAAGATAATCAGTGTCTGCCCCTACTTCTGATACAAAACAGCTGCAGTAAATAAAGGTTTTCTGAGGTGTTTTAAAGAAAAACGAATTTATTATAAAGAATTAGGTGCAAGCAAAATGTTGGAGACATGAAGAAAGTGAGTTGAGTCTAGTTTTAAAGGGCTGGAGTATAAAAACAACCATTGTAATGTAGCTTGCAATGCAGAGATCAAGAAACTGTCACTGTCCTCCATTGCACAAGCGCCCATTATCACCCCAACAATGCTTGATAGTCCACATGAAAATGATCTCTGGCTAAAACAATCACTGCAGCTGCCCTAGTCATAAAGCAGGCGGCTAGACCCTGCAAGATTGTTGAGTTCAGACCTTATCACAACTGTCTCTTGACCAGCACTTCTCTAAGACTTGTAATGCCAGCATAAATAGCAGCAAGGGAATGGTATCCACCTCACTTCTACCTGCCAAGTATCAAATGGATGCATATACATGGAAAATCTGAACTATAATCTACAATCCAGATTCTCAGGAATTTTTTTTAACAGTCCAGACTTTTCAAAAAAGAAAATTATTCTAGAAATATGGAATGCATGTGAAATGTGTCAATCCACAATATCCTCGTCCAGAGAGAAATACAGCTTTCAGAGGTTTTATATTTAATACTTGAAGGTTCAACTTTAGATTTTAAGCAATCTGGGTGGAGGAGGGCAGTTTTCAGGTGGAAGAATTGTAACAGATTTGCTTTAAGCAAGGCATTTTTATTGGAGAGTTGGAGTTTGCTTTGGTAATATTTGAGGTTTGCTTGGTTAGAGTCATGATAGGGGAAAAAAAGATACCGGTTAAGAAAAGAAAAGCCATTAGAATGGCTAAGAGACTCTAGTAAGATTAAGGAGGTTGAATCATAGGACTTGCTGTAAAAATGGAAGTTTTTCCTATGGATGTGTTTACCTGTGTAAAATTAAAGCTCAGAGGAAAAAAAAAGATGGAAAAATTTTAGAGATTTCACCATTAACTGTGATGTAAATGAAGATATGACACCAAAAGCAAAAAGCTTAAAAATAAATGAGTAAATTGGGCTTCATCAAAATTACAAGCTATTATTCTTTAAAAGATCTAATCAAAAGAATTAAAGGATAAGATACAGACTCAAAATGATTTATAAATCACATACTTGATAAAGGCCTTTACCCAAAATAAAGAAATCTCAAAGCTCAACAATAATAAAAGAAAAACCTAACTTGAAAAGGGCAAAGATTTGAACAGACATCTCACCATAAAAATATGTTGATGGCAAATAAGCACATGAAAACAGGAGAGAAGGGGACACTTCCCACTTCGTGTTATTAGTCATTAGGAAAGTACAAACTAAATCAAATCTGATACTATTATACTTCAATTAGAATGTTTAAAATTAATAAGACTGATCATACTAAATGTTGGTGAAAATGTGGAGTGACCGAAACTCTCATATATTGCTGGGGGGAATGAAAGATGGCAAGCCACTTTGGAAATTACTTAAAAAGTCAGAATTACTTAAAAATTACTTAAATTTTGGAAATTACTTAAAAAGTTAACCATGCTTTTATGACCCAGTAATTTCTTTCCTCGTGTTTACCCAAGATAAAGAAATGCATATATGCAAACAAAACTTACATGAATGTTCATAGCTGTTCATCAGTAACAGTTAAGAGCTGACACAACCTAACTGTCCATCAACAGGTGGATTCAATTTATGGTATATACATACATACAATGGAACACTACTCAGCAAGAAAAACAAAGGAACTAAAACACAACCACATGAATGAACCTCTAAATAACTATGATGAGTGGAAGAAGTCAGACAAAAACAAACAAAAAGGGGAGCATATACTGTATTAGTCTATTTGTATAAAATCCTGGGCAATGCAAACAAATCTATAGTGACAGGATCAGTGATTTCCTGGAGATGTGGAGGGGTGAGAGCAGAATGGGGCAGGACTGAGGGATTACCATGGGGCACAAAACATGCTAGAAGCGATGGATATGCTAATTATTTTGATTGTGGTGAAGGTTTCACAGGTGTATACATATGTCCAAGCTTATGTAATTCTATATGTTAATCATATACAGTTTATTGTATATCAATTATCCCTCAATAAGGTTGTTTTAAAAATAATCAGCTTTTGATTTTATTAATTTTCTCCATTGTTTTTCTGTTTTAATTCATTGAGTTCTGCTCTTACCTTCATTATTTCCTTTCTTCCGCTTGCTTTGGGTATACTTTGCTCTTCCTTTTCTAGCTTCTGAGGGTAGAAAATTAGGTCATTAAGGCCTCTCTTTTTTATACGTATTTAATGCCATAAATTTTGCTCTGAGTATCGTTTCAGCTGTATCCCACAAAACTTGATACATTGTATTTAATTTTATTTCAATTCAAAAATATTTTCTCACTGTGTGACTTTTTTGGCCTTTGATTTTTACAACTATATTGTTTAATTTCCAAATATTTGGACATTTTCCAGATATCTGTTACTATTCTACTCAGTAGAACTTCTGTAACTCTCATGCTTACCCATACCTTAGCCATTCATTTAAAGAGCTGATTTAATCATTTTTTGCTCATTTATATATTTCCCAGGGTCTCTCCCTCTTATGCTCTGCCGCTGGCAAGCCCGTGTTCACATCATATCTCTATTTGGAGATATCTATTTCTCCTTATATTTCAGGCTATTTGGCTGTCCTGCAAATTCAGTTCTTTTATAGCTCCAAGGAAAGTTATGATTTGTGTTCCATCTGGCTTTGTTTGTTTCTAGAGCAGGAGTGATACTCTTTGCAGCTTTCTACAGCCTCGGCAAAACCAAATAGATTTTAATGAATGAAAATGTGGGGTTAGAAAATTGGACAAAAGGCAATGTAATTCAAAGAATTCTAATTGTCCAATTAAAAAATGAATTTTGTCTGTAACAACAAAAGAGTTAGTTGTCACTCTCCCCAACAATATTAGGAGAAGATATGAGTGACGGAAGATCTAAAATAAATGGACTTAGAAGAAAAAGCAATTTATTTCTATCTCTAGATAGGAGTTGGTCCATAGCTGATGTAGGGTGCAGCATCAGGGACCGAGGACATTATCTCTTGCTGATCCTCTATAGTCAGCATGCAGTCCACGAGGGATGCTCCAACTCCAGCCCTCCATTCTACACTGCAGGAAAGAGAAAAGGAGGGGGAAAATCCACTCTCCTTCTCATTATAAAAACACTTCCTTGATGTCCCTTCAACGTATCTGCTCAAATCAAATCCCATAGTTATTTGTCCATACCTAGCTACAAAGGACACTGGGACATATTGTCTTCATGTAGAGGGTTCATGAGCCCAGCTAAAAAAAAAAAAAAAAATCATGTGGCCTTCTATCATCAAGGAAGAAAGAGAAAATGGAAACCTGGAGAGATTTGGTTTCTGTCAATCACAAATAGTTCACTTATGCATTTGAAATGGGATATTTAGAGCTATATTTTAATAATAATCTCTGCAGAGTATGCAGACATTCTAAAACTATAAAGATCCCGACTTTCACTTATTTATGGGAATGCTTTAGCAAAGTGTATGTTGTGTATGTGTGCTTTTTTTTAATTTATGTGTGTTAATACATTTTGCCATGGTTATAGCTAGAGTTTAGAGTCTGATAATACCAGCAAATATTATCCTAATTAGGTAATTTATTCTCCTCACAGACCTTTATCATACTGAAGCCGTTACTCATGTTTTTTATGGAAAACTGTCATTATTTCCTTAAAAATACAAATATGAAGCAATCAAAAATTTTAATAATTACAGTAGAAGCTAACATTTTTATCATGGTAGCTGCAAAGATATTTTTGTTGTTGTTAGTACAGAAATCATACTATTGCATATATGTATTATTCAGAATTTTGTTTTCAATATACAATTTTTTGTTCACTTTCTACAGTTAGAGGAGAAGAGACAGAAATAAAAAGTAAAAATAGAAGGAGATGATTAAGAATTGATCAATGGCATGGAAGTGTCTAAGCAAATATAAAAGGTAGGACCAATAAAAGTAAATTCAGATATTATTTTTGGCGACTAAGGTTATGCTTGTTGGCCATCTAAAGGAACCAGAGATCTATCTTGTTTTATTGCTAATTCAAAAAGTGTTATGTTTAGACATTTCATATATTACAAAAAAAAAGATTTGTAAAACAAAAGTAATTTATTGTAATGTAGGTAGGTCTTTCAGTCTATGCCATTACAATGAGTTAAAACCTATTTGACTTACAACACTAGACAACTGCAATAATAAACACTTCACAAAATTATATATAGTGAGTTTTTCTTTTATTTAGATGCTGACTGATTTTCAAAAATGCGTTTATCTAGAAAATATGCATGTGATCATTAAAGTAAGATTGTGTCCCTCGACTGAATCTTGAAAGTGTTTGACAAATATGATAGACGGCTAGAAGTATAAATGACAAGCAAGAATCGAGAGTATAAGCATGGATGATCTATTTAAACATGCAAGCATGTTTCAACATAATGAATAAACTTATACATCAAACTAAGCCAGACACTTTTGGATTGCAAACCTATTTAGAGAATGTTTTCACTTTAGTCATTTTTTACTTCTCTTTACTGTTAAGTCAAAAGCACTACAGTTGAATTTTGAAACCAAATTAAATGAATTGAGAAGGACAAAAGAAATTAAATGATCAAAACCAAAAATGATTATACTAATGCTTGCTACACCCTCTTATAAAGACAACCTTTGAAAATACCTGATAGAGCCTTCGGCTCAGGTCATGATCCTGGAGTCCCGGGATCGAGTCCCACATCGGGCTCCCTGCTCAGCAGGGAGTCTGCTTCTCCCTCTGACCCTCCCCCCTCTCATGCTCTCTGTATCTCATTCTCTCTCTCAAATAAATAAATAAAATTAAAAAAAAAAAAAAAAAGAAAATACCTGATAGAGAACAACAACAAAAACAAACAAACAAAAAATCACTTAAATGGGTTGTATTATGTTTCTTACTTATTTTAAAGATAGTATAGATTTCCAGATTTTTGTGTTGCTTATATAATTGAGCTCTGATATCTCAGGCTTGTGTTAAGCATTGTGCATTATCTCATTTAATTTTCACAAAATCCCATTCTACTTCATCGATTTTAACTCAATTAATTATTTTTCTCTTTATTTTTTTTTATTTTAGCCATTTTAGCTATGAATCAGGATTCATGTTACCATTGTTTAGAATGCTATAGGGTAACTGTTGAGTTTTGTTATTGTTAATGGTACATAAAATAAATATATGTCTTAAACTGTATGGCGCCTTAGACTCCTTGCAATAGAGCAGTGCCAATTTTCCATATATAAAAAAATGATGATTAGAGAAGCTTAAATAAGCCTGACGAAAATGAAATAACTAACAAGTTTTAGAACAAAGATTCCAACTCAGGATTTTGATATCTGTACATATACATTTCACAAATGCCCTATAATACTTCCCCCATATTGTTTGTACATGATATTTCCAACATTAATATTTATTTAATGATTACGAGGACTATTTTTTAATTTTTAATTTTTATTTGTTTATTTTTTATTATTATGTTCAATTAGCCAACATATAGTACATCATTAGTTTTTGATGTAATGTTCAATGATTCATTGGTTGCATATAACACCCAGTGTTCATCTATTTTGCCATTGTTTCAGCTGTAGTTAAGTAATTAATTCTAATAATAGTTACTACTGAAATGAAAATAAATTAACATTTTTATTCTTTTGTTATGAGTAGGTAATACGTATTATGCTACTTCTATTCTTTGAACTTAAAAGAGTTCCAGCAATGACCTTTCACAAAAGATTACAAAACAAAATTATTTTTGCTACCAGAATGTCCATACTGATAGCATTTGGATGCTTGTGTGGAAACTTTTTTCATAATATAACAAAAAGTGCTATGTATTGTCAGAATTGACCTGTAAACAATGAATCTGTTTAACCATGCTTTAACTCTACAGCAAATTGTCCTGAAACTGTACATGGAGTGAATATACCCAACTTATCTTACATAAATATGCTTTATACCTATCTTTTCTCCTCTTTATGGAGATTGAGGTAAAAATGAGGTCATTGCAAAAATAATTCACCTATTAATTTAACAGTATTCATTAAATGTACCTATTAAATTCTATGCATAGTTTTTAGCATGGAGGAAATATTATTATTAAAGAAAAATGATCTCTATCTTCAAGAATAATCAAACTAGAGAAGGAAATTAATATTAAATATTTTTACAAATGCACATATTAATACAAATTCTGATATGTGTTCAATAGAGGAGAGAACATAATGGTCTGATAAGCAATCATAGCAGTTAGACCTCCCCATAGAGGAAGAGGGGAGAGTCACAAAGGCTTCTGTAAAAAAGCAACATTTAAGATGAATCCCAAAGCATGTGTAGAAATTGGCAAAATTGAAGGGAAGTGTATTTCACATAAAATGAACAACTATGTAAAATCACCATGACAAGAATGTCTCTTATGCACCACTTCAACTTCTCTTAGCTTCATCCGTTTTTTGCTCCACCAGCTCCTGTGTGGATCAGATTTGAGTGGTTTTGACTGACCTCATGCGGGCATAACCTGATTTTGCCTCATCTCAGACTCTTGCCGTGTGTTTTGCTTCCAACCTGTGGCTCCTCTTTTGCTGATACTGGACTCTACTCAAGGTTCTTACATTTACAACTTGTAACTGCAGGGAATTTAACACTTTCTGGGTCAAAGCTTTCACCATTGAAAATAAGAAGCTCATGATTAAATTCCTCCCCACTTTTTCCCTTGTCATGGATTGTACTAAAACTCAGTTTAAATTCCTTCTTTTAAAACCCTTCTGTCATGGATTGTACTAAAACTCAGCTTAAATTCCTTCATACACACACACACACACACACACACACACACACACACACCTCTCTCTCATAAATATCTATGTACACTAGAAGCCTCAAAATATACTGAACGGTTCATAGTATCTAACATAGTCCACCCTCTTGGTTAGTGAAAATTATATAAAAGCCTCTTTCAAAGAAAGTTAAAAGCCAGTTTCTCTAGGAACATACCCCAGTGAATGTCACAGTATCCTTTGGGGGAGGGTAGAAGGCAGAAGGAAGACTGTGGTTCATTTCATGTCTACATGGTCCTTCTTCAAAAGTTTATGCTTCTCCTTCCTTCAAGGGGCTCTGAGCTTATAAAATGATTCAACCTTGGGATTTGGGGAAAGGTTATGAATTATCGTTTGACTCCATTTACCATAGACTGTTTCCTTTATTCTTTCCTTCTTTATTTACAGATCTGAGAGGACTTTATTAAGTTTTCCAATATCGGTCTTTCTTAATCTTATGAGGAATTGGACCATGCAGATATTCTTCCTTATTAAAACTTATTAAACCATATGATGACCTGTTGTCCAGAGAAATGGCCCTGTGTAACATCTCTTTCATTAGGAAGCCAACTGTCCTCATTAAAACCATTCTTTCAAATAACAGCATCTCCCTTGCCTACAAAGGCCAGCTACATTTCTATTTAGAGATAAGGGTGCTTTTTTATCAAATATTTTGCAAAGTGTTAGTGGATGCAGTTTCTAAATCTTTTGAGGGACTCAGCTATGTGGATGAAAGAGTAGGTTGTACGTGCTAAATATATTTTATATTCCAGTCTATGACATTTTTTGGATTAACTTTCTGTACTTATAAGGAATGTCTAATGTCTTAAAATCATTTAGCAAAGTAATTATGTGGTCTTGGCTTTAGTTAACTAACTTAGCAAACAATTAAACCCACTGAAGACAATCTTTGTTAAGTGTACCAATATCTATGGCTCAATCTGTATTATATTTCCCCCTCCTTCACTGGGTGTTATACGAAAACAATGAATCATGGATCACTACATCAAAAACTAATGATGTATTGTAAGGTGACTAACATAACACAATAAAATAAAATTTAAAAAAATATCTCTCCCTTCCTGGTTTAGCAACTTCAGAATCTATTTTAGTGTCTTTTTAAAAAAAGATTTTTTTATTTATTTGACAGAGAGACACACACAGACAGAGAGAGCACAAGCAGGTGTAGCAGGTGAGGGAGAAACAGGTTCCCTGCTGAGCAAGGAGCCCAATATGGGACTCAATCCCAGGACCCTGGGATCATGACCTGAGCCAAAGGCAGATGCTTAACTGACTGAGCCACCCAGGCATCCCTATTTTAGTGTCTTGAAAACCATTGTTTTTCATATATTTTGCATGAGGGTTTTTTTTTGGGGGGGAAAGGGTGGAATTTTTTCAAGCAGAAGGGCTAAATCCATTTCTGGTTTCACCATTTTAAATGGAAGTGGAATGACCTCATGAACCAATTTTTTAATTTCTAAAGGATCAACCTACATGTTTTATAACATGTGGATTGATGTGCTATAGGAGAGAAAGCAGAAAGATCAGTTTGGAGCCTGTTCTAGAAGAAAAGGGAATAGCAAATGCTGGTTGGACCAGAAAGGTGGCTGAGTTAATGGAGACAGATATGATATATATTTTAAAGGTAGGTCATCATGATAATCATGCAAAGTAGTTTTCATCTATTAAATTTTCTCATACTACTAGAAAGTAGTATAAATAGCATATTAAAAAATTACAGGCCAATCTTTGTGTGCCATAACTAGTAATGAGAATGTAGTAAATACTAATGGACTAAAAGGGTTTTTTTTCATTAGATAGTAAGATTCAGCATTATTAAACTTGAAAACTTGAGCATTTATTATAATGGAAGATGGGCCCTGTTTTCAAAAATATTAAATGGGAAAGTTAGAAATAATGGATCTCTAAAAAATTCTCTTAATATCTGTAAACTGATTTACTAAATTTAGAGACATACTTAAATGAGTTAAATTTATATCATTACTCTCAGATAATAATGTATATATATTTGTAATTTATTGGCATCTCAGTTTTATAAATTTAATTTTTAGGATTTTTATTTATCTTACCATAAAACTGTACTTGGAGTCAGACAATGATGACAATGATAGCAATTTATTTGGTTGCGTATTCTCCAAGCCACACCATTAAGCAATAGATGAGACTATCTGAAAAAATTTATAGTTCAACACTATGTAAATTATAAAACATATTTTAATTGAAGAAAGGCAAATTCTACATAACTGGCAAAATCTTATATTTTGAAGAAACCTAATAGGCAGGTATATAGATGTATTTGTAGACATAAGAATGTATGTTTTCTATTTTTTTTTTAAAGATTTATTTATTTATTTATTTGAGAGAGAGAGAATGAGAGAGAGCAAGCACATAAGAGGGGGGAGGGTCAGAGGGAGAAGCAGACTCCCTGCCGAGCAGGGAGCCTGATGCGGGACTCGATCCAGGGACTCCAGGATCATGACCTGAGCCGAAGGCAGTCGCTTAACCAACTGAGCCACCCAGGTGCCCTGTATGTTTTCTAATAAATATAATTATGCAGTTGCCTTTTGATATTATTGGCTTAGAATTTAATCACTGATTTTTTTTTTTTTTTTTTTAACCACACTTGAATAGCCTTTCTCTCTAAAGCATTCATGACATTTTTTGGCCAGAACTTCTCTTAGGCTGAGCACTAGCAATTCTATCATTCCTTCTAATTTTTGCTACATGTTGCTTATCAAAAGTTCTTTGTCCTTCTTTAGACACTTTCTTAAGCAAATATTGTTTCTGTCTTATAGTTATTTCAGTCCCCATGTTTGATCTAGCACAAAGATGATAAACTCACACTGCTTTAAGTATCCCCCTTAAGTTCTTGCTTTTTTTTTTTAAAGAAAACTGTAACAGTAGGTGATTTTTTATATTTTTCCTATAACTATTTGTATTCACTAAAATGTTGGTGAATATAAGCACATGCATATATTTTAAGTTGAATTATAATACTTAAATATAATTCTTTTATTTCTTTCTTTAACCCACTTATTTTCCTTATCTCATTATCAACCGATGGTTCCAGATTTATTTGAGGAGTAAATGTCTATTGACTGGGAAGGAGATGAGATATAAAATAAAAATGTAAGATACATACGATCCGGAATAATGAATATTAAGCATTATTTCCAATGTGATGCACTCAATTATAAATGGCTTAAACATGGCACACAAAATTTACAGCCTCTTTTCACTTTTACTTCCGCTAATGTCTTAAGATATTAAGAAGTCAATTACTTAAATGACCCTTGATTATTCAAAATGATAAATTGAAAGTTTAACATATATTTTAAAATGTGCATGTTCCCATTTCCAATGATAACTTACAATAATTATTTCTGAGCATTAAATAAAGATATTAAGTAGTCTCCCTTTTAAATTGAATTAATATGAATTGGATTTAGATTCTGTAGGAAAAAAATACCCCAAAAGAGTCAACATACATAAAATTTAAATGTCCTTAGCAGCATCAATCTATCAGGTCTTTCAATGGATCTCAGCAGTTAACTTGGCTCATCCCAATTTATTCTGCATGAATATGTACATCTCAATTTACACAATAAGGAGAGCAACTAAATGTATTGCAATGTACATGACAGGCCCGCTCAACCAAAATTATGTCCTTCATCCTCCACAACTTCTAAATGTCCTGTTACATGCATTGCTGAGAGTGAGAATTTGTGTCTATGATCTGAATTTAGAATCTGACTTCATTTAATGTGTAAACATCAATAAGTCTGTACATTTTACCACCTATTGACATTTACCAGAGCTAACTACTATATACATTGAGGAAACACTGTTTAATTGGAAACTTTACCAAAGTTCTTTGCCGAGATATGTTCCAATCATGCATTTAACCTGAAATTTGTTCCTGTTGCATCCTTCCCCATTTCACTGTCAACTACGTTCAGTGGGGAGAAAATAAAATTGTACCAATATTGCATCATACACGAATGAAAGACACAGAGATCTGATCACATTTTTAGAACACAGATAACAGATTGCTATTTGTGGATGAAGCAGAGTGGTGGAAGGCCTCTGAAGAGATGAAACTGGGCGTCCAACCTGTCACAAATGTTGGTGAGAAGACAGGACTGCAACTCTTATGAGGAATGTTTGAAGATAGCCACATTTGATTAAATAAATATGAGCATGACAAAAACAAACTAATAAAAAATAAAACCCAGTATGAACAGAATACATGGATAGACAATAAATTACAAAAAAATATTTGCAATGCTGCAGATAGAGTTATTATCTCTAATTTATAATAGTACTTGACAAATGACAAGAAGAGTGTTAAATATTAGAAAACCTATAAAGTATCTGAAGAGGCAATTCATAGAAGAACAAATCCTAATGAAAAGATGCTTAATAGTTTTTAGAGTAATGCAAAGTAACAATAAGCTATCACATAGGAATCAGACTAGCAAAAATGAAAAACTCTTTTAACATATTTTTGGTGGAAGAGTACTAATGTACAAAGGTGCTGTCATATATTGCTCATGTAAATGTAAATTTTTACAACATTTTAGCAAATAATTTGGCAAATATATATATATATATATATATATACACACACATCTTGTTTAATCCATCAACCCCATTCTTGGTAACCTATCCCACAGATACACCAGATAAGGACCCAGGAGCAATTACTTTATGGTGACATTGTTTGTAGTTACAGAGAATCCTGGAATGAAGTGGATTTCTATTGATAAGAGAATAATTGTGTAATTATAATATTATGGTATAATCACATATTAGAATATCTTGCATCAATCAAAACAGTGAATTGGAAATATACCAAATGATTTGAAATAATAACATAAGTTATAATTGAATTAAAAAATGAAGACAAATGTGCTGACTATAATCCCATTTTTATACAATTAAAATAAATCCTTAGTGTAATATATGTGTTTATAATTATATAATACAATATTATAATATGTATATTATATAATGTATAATTACACTAGCACAGACAATGGTACAGAATATAAAATATCCCTACATGGATTGTGTTTTTGTGTATGTGTTGGTTATGGGTGTGAATGATCTGTGAGGAGGGTATGGAAAAGGTGAGAAAAAAAGCATGGAAATTTAAAACAGTAAAAATCATAAAAAATAAATAACAATATATATGATACTATGACATGCATGGATTTTCACAAGTAAATAACTGTGCAAGTAAGGCTTTTGAATAGAAAATGGGAGAGAATGAGCCCTTGAAGCTGAGGAGAAAGTGGACTAAACACAATTACCTTCTGTTAATCCATTAAATATCATCCATAATGTCACAACTACATGAAGAATGGTAGAAAGATGGAAACAGACTACAGATCTGATCACATCTCTAGAAGACAGGTAACTGATTGCTATTTGTGGATGACGCAGAGTGGTGGAAGCTGCAGGTCTCTGTAGGAATGAATTAGGCTTCCAACCTGTCACAAATGGTGGTGAGAAGACATGAATATGCAACTCTAAGGAGGAATGTTTGAAGGAACTGAAGGTGCTTAGGAAAATAGCTCCTGGGAAACCACAATGAGTCTGTCTATTTGAACTACTGCCTTATGGACTCATTATCTGACTTTAATAACCACATACTGATTCAACAAAAATAACATGTTAATCAAATAGAACAAGCCTAATCAAAAAATTTTGTGTCAGAGCCAATGGTTCTATAGAAGCATAAAGTTAAGTGAGCATTTGTGCTTGGAACTAGGATGCATTTGATTTCCCATCACATTGCCTTCTGTATTCTGTGACTATTATAATTCCAACCTTTATCTTCACTTAGTCAAGCTTAGGGATGAAATCAACTGCCTGTATATTCTTAAAATATTCACATAATTTTGTAAAGATGCTAAATAAAACTTTTTATTGTAAAGATATTTGAAAAGCAACTATTATATCGACATATTCAAAATTTGTATATTATTTTATGCATAATTATGCATAATATTTTAAAATAACAAATGGTCAGTCTTGCATAATTGAGGCACCAAAAGTTAATGAAAGGGTTAATAGATGCCATTGCCACCAGGAAGAAAGTGAAAGTTAAGATAGTGTTTCCACATATGTCTTAGGTTCTTTAGGATCTGATTGGGAATCTTACTATGATTAAAGGGGAGAAATTTTTTTTCAGTAAGGAGAGGGGAGGGGATGAAAACAGAATAAGAAGGATGTAAATTAACATCCATGTCTTCGTTCTTGTACCTTAATTAATAATTATTAATCAATAATGTACTTAGTAATGCATACATCATAACACTTAAGATAGGTGAGTTTAAATCACTACATTGTTGCAAATCCCATTTAAAGTACGTGATTTCATATTCCCAAAAATGTCCAACTATAAGCCAGGTTAATTCAGGAAAGGGTAGTTATTTTTTTTTCTGGTATACTGAAAAAGACTTTTAAAAAGACAGATCAGTCTTTAAAATTTAATAGAGAATATCCAGTAATTTGTAAAGTGATTACTGAAAAATGAGGACTTCACACAGAGCATTTTCTCAAGGTGTACAATGGGTATAAAATGTACTGGAAAGAGAAGAATTTGTGGTCCTGCTTAGCAGATTCAGTTGAGACCATATTTACAAGTATTTATTTGCTTTTTGCTTTTAGATTAACTTTTATCTCCTCTACTAATCTGTGAGCTCAATGAAGATAAAGTCTGTATATAAGCTTCTCAGCATTATATTCCCCCTACCCAGCACATTGACTAACCCTTAGCAGAGACCCAATTCTTAAGTAGTAAAAGATTTAATAAAGAAACTGTAATATAACTGGTTGCCCAATGGGATGGTGTGAATCATCACTGAAATAAATGACCAGCACTGTGTCGTGGTTACTCCTTTGAAGTTATTCTAATAGCCACATGAAGAGTAAAAGATCATATAACCAAACTAAATTATTTTTAAATTGAATATAGATGTATACAGAAGGCTAAAGCGAGATATTGAGGAGGGAGGGAGTCTCTAAAGCTAATAAAGTTAACTTTTGAAGTTTGCAAAAATGTGATAATATAATAGCGAGTAGGAAGCTCAAGTGAAGGGTGCAAAGTTTGAGAGAGATAGCTGGTAATATTTCCAGCCATAATAAAAGGATTTGGCTACATGATTATAAGTAGTTTATTAGAATTTAAGCTATGTAAATTCAGGGACATCATCCATCCTGATTTTCATTTCTGCAGAAACTGGAAGGAAATCTGGCAGGTATTAGATGCAGAATAAATATTTGTTGAGTCAATTAACTAAATTGCTCTGCCTTGCACATTCCTTTAGTTGTATATCCTCAATTTAGGAAAGAAGCTTAACTATAATATATATGTTTTATAAGTATATATTACATAATTAAGTGTATATAGCTTTGTATATAAATATACAGCTTAAATTATAGCACAATGTGACTCATTTTAATGATAATATTAAACATTAATACACTTAAATTTTATTTCTCTATTTCCTGTTACACTAATTTCATCTTTTTAGTGTTGTTGATTTTCTTTATTACCCTATGAGTAAACCATATGAATCAATTAATCCCTTTTCCTACATATATTTTTACTCCCTTGGGCAATGAAAGGGGTTAATGATGTGAAGATTTCAAGACATGGATTCCAATGCATTACACATTAGGAAAACAAATATTAAAATGTGAATATCATGAAATACCAAATTTTATCCTATGAATATTTCTATAAATACGTATTTAAAGCACACTTCTCCAGGTAAGTCAATAATTATAAACTTCTTTACAGACAGTGTTCCTATAGCAGACTCATCTCACAATTTGTAACAATATTCAATCTCTATTCTGCACAGGTGAAGAATTCCATCATTTTAACAAATCTAGAAAGTAAACAAAGGATGTTTAAAATAAAGAATTTGTTTTTTTTTTAAGAAAAGAGTATTACTTCTAATATTAAATTTAGATTTTATAAACATTTGAGAAATTAATTAAAAATCATCCTTATCTAAATAAATTTACATCTTCTGAACCAAAATAGATGATGAGACTAAACTTATTCTAAGTGTGGGTTATTTTCTCTTGTTTTCCTTTTTCTCGCTACCAGTAATTTTTCGGAGGAGGACTGAGTGGTGAGATTATATTCTTAGGGGAATACAGAAGCCCTCAGTCACTGCTGGATGCTCCATAATTTCTGTTGAGATGCCTGCAGTGATGACTCAAGCTGTCAACAGGTGCCGTTAAGCACTAATCCCTAGATCCCTTATACTGAATCTGAGCTCCCAAATTCAAATCAGTGGATGTTCCTTGCTTGTTTCATTTTGTTTTAGGCACTTCTCCAGCCTGAGGTATTTTTATTCATTAAATAAATGTTGCTGGCTACCTCTAGATATACCGGGTGCTGTGTTCACTGTTAACTCACCAAGATGAACAAAACAGTCCTTAAAGAAAGATAAGAAGCTAATAGATTTGTAGGAGGCAGACAGGAAAATAAACAACTATAAAATGAAAAATAGGTTCTTATGGAGTTAGTCACGGGGTTCTTAAGGAAGTTAATGGAAAGTGATGCATTTCAGATTGGTAGGTAGTGGGAGAACCGAGGAAGACAAGGATGAGTAAGATATCCTAAAACCTAAACTGAGTCTGAAGTTTAAGAAATGAATAGTAATGAACTTGGATAAGAGAAAGTAGGAAAGATTTATAGAAAGAGCAGGTAACATGAAAGAAAGAAAGAACAGAAGAGAAAGAGAGAATAAACTTTATTTTTTACCATTCTGAGAGAAACAGATTTTTTTCTTTTCCAATTAAAGACGAATGTCAAATAATTTGGTAGGGTTTATAAAAGTATCAGCTGGTCAAATGACTATTTACAGATTCTCACAATGAATGCATTCATCTTAAACATATTTATGGAGTGCCCACTCTGTGAATTAGACATTATGCTAGTGGTGTGATTAGAGTTCTAAACAAAACTGACAAGCCCCTGCCATACTGGAGTTTGCATTTGAGACAGAGTGACAGATAATACAATAAACAAGCAATTCAATCATATTTAATGGGAGTGGAGGGTTCTTTAGATTCAGCAACACATGCTGGACTTTGAAACATGCCAAGCTAAGAGCGAGAGGAGGAATATTTGAGTCATGGAAAAGGACAGACAAAACCCCTGAGACATAAATATCATGTTGTATTGCAGTAATGCTCAGATTTTAGCATACAACAAATCACATGTATTGTGTAATTGAAATGTTCTAAGAGAGTGGAATTAAGTGCTTTATCTCACACACACACAAACAAATATGTGAGGTGATGGAACGTTCATTAACTCAATGGGGGGAACACTTTCACAATGCATATGCATATAAGATCATCGTGTTGTACACTTTAACTGTTTTGTAATTTTATTTGTCAATTATACCTCAATAAAGCTGAGAAAAAAAAATCATATGAAAGACCTATTAAAACCCAGTTGCTTGGCCCCTCACCTAGAGTTTCTGAGTCAATAGACTTGGGAGAGACTAGACAATCTGCATTTCTATAATAGTCCAGGGACTGACTATACTGGGAGAACCAGTGGGTTAGAGACACTGAAAGAGGTCTATGTGGCTAATGTGCTGAGGATAATTTTATAAGCTGAAAAGGATGAGAGTAATTCTATAAACTGAAAGTGGCACAGTAGTCAGGTCACATAGACTCACACTGACCACAATAATTTGAGTTTATTCTAAGTGCCATGAGAAGACATTGAAGGGTTTTCAGCAGGGTAGTATGATGACCCGATTTACATTTTAAAAGTATCACTCTGGTTTCTATTAATAAAATGTGTCATAGTGTTGAAAGAGATAAAATAGAGAGACTTATTGAAAATCATTGTAGTACTTTAGATGAGAGAGAATAGCTTTTTGTACAAGGAACATGTCAGTAGAAATGAATTTGCTAAAAGAACAAATGTGGGGATTGACTGAAAGGGAGAATTTAAGAATGACTCTTAAGTTTGGGGGTTGAACATCTAGTGGCTCTATTAACAGGGAGAGAATAATAATAGAAGAGTTCAGTAAAAAGTTCTCTTACATTGTTAATGTTGTGGGACCATGACCACATTTTAAGTAACACTGATTTAGAAGTTGTGTAAAGAAATATAAAGATGATTGATTACCTGACAGGGGGAGAGTTAGTTCAGAGATGTTGATAAAATCCTGGTTTTAGTTGTCTAAAGAAAAAATGAGAAAAGGAAGTAACTGAAGAAAATAAATGTTGGTAAACTTTCAAGATGATTTTTAGAGCAAAAAAAAAAAAAAGGACTAGTAATTAGAGGAAATTGTGGGTTCATTACAGATTTTTAAGTTGAGAGATACCAGAATTAATTTATATATTTGTGGAAATGGTCAGCAGAGCATGAAAGACTGGTTTATGGTATAAAAGAAGTAACGAAATCCCTGGAGAATGTTTTAGAGAATGGAATCCAAACATAAGTGGAGACTAGCCTTTGATAGAATGAAGGTCATTATTTTTCTTGAAACTGGAATCCAGATAGAGAATATGCCTCAGTGTGATATTAGGTTTGTTAGTAGAATTAATATAAAAGATCATCCATTTGGTTTCCATTTTCTCAGTAGAATATGATGCAAGGTTATCAGTTGAAAAAAGATGAAAGAGATGAAGTTTGAAATAATTATTGTGGATGTTAGGTGAAATTATTTTGGAATTTTCATAGGATTTCATGGTAGTATTGAGCATTTAAAGTACGGAGTCATGAATTTAAAGTGAATACATGTAGCCAGTATTCAATTTACCCAATAATTTCAAATATTGAAATGAAGGCCCAGAGAGGAAATAATTGGTTTAAATCAGAGTAAGGGTTTTGCTTGTAGTAGAACAGAGGTAATGAAAGGAAAAGGAATTGAAATATATGGAATTATAGTATTATACCATGGAATATAAGCTGGCAAGGTGGGAAATGATGACTAGAATAAGTAGTTAATAGTAAATGGCAGGTCAATGGATCAGAAGGTCTATGAACAGTTGAACAATAGTCATAGCATCGGCATAGAGTCAGGGACCTGGAATATCAAATACACCTTTGATAAAAATGTCCAAATAATAATAGTTTTTTTTTTAAATACATTTTACCTTCTTCCAAAGTTCTACTAAGCTATGCCTAACTGCATTTCAAGTGTAGCATATAAACCATGAGGAGGGGACATAGATACTGGGGATTAGTACTGAAGAGAAAATCAGAGAAGGAAAAAAAACAGAGAAATAGGAAAAGGAATACAATGATTCATTTCTTTTTTTAACATTATTTAGTCATAAAAGTTTATTTTACAAATTTGTATTCACCATATTTACTATTTTAACTACTCTCAGATAAATATTTTACCACTTCCCTTAGTAGAGCAGGACAGGAAATAAATGCAGAATATAGATATATTTGTACATTATATATCATTCAAAATGTATATAATTAAGCATAAAATTTGACTGTACTCATTTATTAGATAGTGCAAGTTACAATCAACTTGATGAACTCATTTCTTGCCTTTCTTAATTTCTAAGATAGAAGGTCCTCTTGGGTTTTATTACCTGTAGTTTCCGAAAAGGCTTAAATACCAATAATACAAGATTGGTAAGTAAATGCTGTTAAACCTTTATTATTAAGTGCTTTGAACCATGACAAATGATACTGTAGAAATACAAGTGTTTACATGGAAATATTGTCATGATGTATTGTTCAGAGACAAAAATATCAGCTTGAAAAAGAGTAGCTGAAGTATAATTTCAATTTTTAAAATATTTGACTATATTACTGTGTATGAATGTACATATGTATGCAGGAAATAATTTGGATACACACATATAATTAACAGCTACCTCTAGGTAACGTAATATTAATTCAGTACTATCTTTTTCTTCTGTATTTTCTATTTTCTCCAATGTACATGTGTTACCTAAACAATTTTGCAGGTTTACTTTTAAATATTAAAAATAAGGTACTTGAAAAGCAGCTCTTCACAAAAGACACTATATTCCAGCAATTGCCCTACTAGATATTTACCCAGAAGACACAAAAATACTAATTCAAAGGAATACATGCAACCCGAGGTTTATAGCAGCATTATCAACAATAGCCAAATTATGGAAAGAGCGCAAGTGTCCATCAACTAATGGAAAAGAAGAGGTGATATACATATACAATGAAATATTACTCAGCCACAAAAAAAGAATGAAATCTTGCCTTTTGCAATGATGAGGATAGAGCTGGAGAGTATTTTGATAAGCGAGATAAGTCAGTAAGAGAAAGACAAATACCATATGATTTCACCCATATGTGGAATTTAAGAAACAAAACTAATGATCCTAGGGGAAAAAAAGAGAGAGGCAAACCAAGAAACAGACTCTTAACAATAGAGTACAAACTGATGGTTACCAGAGGGGAGATTGGTGGGGGAATGGGTAAAATAGGTGATGGGGATTAAGGAGTGCACTTGTGAGGAGCACTGGGTGTTGTATGGAAGTGTTGAAGCACTAAATTGTACACCTGGAACTAATATCACATGTTACATGGTATGTAAATGGAATTTAAATAAAAACTAAAAAAAAACAAGACACTATATTCCTTTCTTCATTTTGATCTCCGTATGTTACATTGGATGCTTTGCTCCCCAAGCCATGCTAATCAACAAATTTTATATCCACACTGAGAAGCAGTATTCAGTTAAAAAGTGCTAAACATATGTGAATGAATATTTCTCTTTTAAGACAGAAATGATTTCTCATGGGAAACATTCCTGTGTATGAATCCTTTCCATTCCATATTTCTTGTTCAGCTTCTAGAATTATCTTTTCTGTTACCTTTTCTGAAAGATTTAAGGAAATCACAATCACTGGAAAAAAAAAAAATGAGTTGCCTGAAAGGATACTTCTCATCTATAGAAAAAGAAAACAAAAAATTAACACAGAGCATCCTGATAAATTCTACTATATAAATGAAATGTTCTTTTATTTATTTATTTATTTTATTTAACTGAATATTTTCTGTTCTTTCTCTTTCCTTTTTCTGATTGTATACTGTTGTCATTTCATTTTACCACTAGACTGGTACCCTAGAATTATTCCATAAAAATCTATGATCATCCTGTATCTTAATTGCTTAGTATCAAATTAATCTTATGTGATTTATTTTAGTCATAATGCTTCAATGACAGCTTTTAGTCATTGTCTCTTCTACCTTGGGTCACAGGATGAGCCAAAAGTCGTTGATTCTCCAAAACTAAGTTTGTGGTAATATTTTTAATTAAAAATTGCAGCTCTTGATCATAGAGATTTTATTTTAAAAGTAATGTAATCCTTTTCGTTTTTTCAAATCAACTGTATGGGAATTGGAAATATACATAAAAGCACCATGTTATTCATAAAAGTTGATTTTATGCATTCATCTTCACTGTACATCTATTATTTCAACACAGATTTGCTTTGTCTAGCGTGACTTTGACCCAAAACATTGCTGTCCTTACCCACAATGTTCTCTACAATTTCATCACTCCAAGAAGCTTATCAATGTATTAATACACAAAATGATTTCAATGATAATAAAACATAATGTTACTTATCATTATTAATCAATGCAAATAAGCGTAAATGAGCTGGCTGTCTTTAATGTTTTAAAACTGGTATATCACACCATTTACACACACACACACACACACACAGGCACACACAGAGAAGATGATACTACCAACAATAGGCAGCCTTGGAAAGCAGCTTCTGACCCTGAAGGAGGAGGCATCAGGAGGGTTTGAGCAGGAGTCCCAGTAGCAACAGAAGAATGAAGCAGGACAGAATATTATTGCAAGAGTTCTGAAAATTAGTCATTGGAAATACAGCACATAAAACTCTACCAGAATCTGTCTGCTAACCTTGCATGGAATAGAATAAAATATTTCCTAACATGATAATCAAAATGTTCAGGATGAAATAAAAAGTCACTTATCATATCAAGAAACAGGAAAACCACAATTTTAATGAGGAAAGAAAATGATGACAATACTGAGATGAACCAGATGTTACAATCATCTGATCATAATTTAAAATAGCATCACAAAAATATACTTCTATAAATGTTTGAAACACGTGAAAAAATAGAAAACTTCAGCAAAGATGTAGAAGTTTAAAAATGACTAAAAAAAATCATAGAAATAAAAAATATGATAACTGAAATAAAATCTCACCAGGTGGATATTGAGATGACTACAAGTGGCAGATTGGAAGGAAATATTTGAAAATTGCTTATCTAATAGAGATTTTGTATCTAGAATAATTAAAAAAAAAACACTTTCAAACTTCAATAGAAAGAAAGAAAAAATTCCAGTTACAAAATGTGCCAAAGATATTAGCAGACACTTCACCAAAGAAGATATACAGATACCAAGTAAGTACATGAAAATGTTTAACATCATTAGTGAAGAAGAAAATGTACATGAAAACCACAATATACCTATAGGAATAGCTAAAATAAAAAATAGCTACCACACCAAAAGCTGGTGAGAATGCAGAGAAAGTCAATCACTCATTCATTGCTGGTGGGAACGTAAAATGGTACAATTGCACTTGAAAACAGTTTGGCAGTTTCTCAAAAAATTACACAAGTAATTCCAGTTAGTTAATATGCAGTATAATATTAGTTTCAGATGTACAACATAGTGATTCAACACTTCCATACAACACCTGGTGTATAGCAGCTTTTTAAAAAAATAAAATTATTTTCAATATTATCATATGTGATTTTGTCACTACTTATAAGAAACAAGGGACATGTTTCTATTACCATTTTAATGATGTGTAAGTCAGGGCTCAGGAGTCAAAGTCTCATATCTGAATAAGTTTTCTAATGGAGACTAAAAGACATGTCAACGTTCTTTGCAATTATATCTCACACACCCCCACCCCCCAAAAAGGCTACTATGATAAAAACAAGAAAAATAGTAGCAAACTTTAGCTACTTCTTTTAGGATTCAATTTCAATAGTTAATATATTTTTTAAAAATTGGCAAATTTTGGAACTTCAAAAGCATTTTTTTTGTTTATTGGAGTGGAATATGGATATAAAAGACTGAATCACCACATGATTGAAAATATTCAATAAAAATCTAGTTGCTCTGTTAAAGTAAGTAAATATGGTATCGCGAGAAAAAGCAGAAGGGAATCATTAAAAGCCATGCCAAAATATTATCCAGGTGATCTCATCTCAACCCATTTGATGTAGCCCTGAATTGACTCAGGTGTTGGTGATGACTGTCTTGTATTTATGTAGCTCTTTTTCAAAGAAGGTCAGAGCTCTTAAGACTTCAGTTAAGTCAGTCATGAGGGCCATATTTACATTTGCTCAAATAGAACCATGTACCTTCTATAAAATAATGTTATTAAAACCATCAATCTTTTACTGTCCGATAAATCTGGTAGTCACTGTGATTCATGGGAAAATGTAGATACGGTTTCCTTGCCAGGTATTGCTTTCTCCTTACAAGTTGGGGCAAAACCATTCTAAAAGGTCTCATCAAACGAATTGATGTGTTTTTTAAAAATGGAAAAAATTATCAAAGATATATTTATTCATCTTTACAAGGCACCTAACATTTAGCCTCAGAAACTTTGCAGCTAATTAATATAACTTAGCCAGAGAAAGGAGTAAATAAGTCAGATTTTTCATTCTCTTCCAGAATCACAAAACCATTGTGTTCAAATCACAAAAACATACAGTGTTCCACAGGTGATTTTTTTTTTAAAGAATACATTCAATGCGGTCACATAGTATACTATGAGTTCTTAGGAAAAACTGTGGTAAAATTTAATAGCAACACACTATTATTGTGATTACTATACTTATTCTGAAGTTCTTAAATAGGCGATTGAAGAAAGCACATCTGATGGAACATTTACTGCTCTAACAATTTTACTGGAACACTGAGGTCTTTTTTAAAGGCCCTTAAAAACAGAACTTATGAAAAGATGAGTTCAAGGAAATGTCATTCTTTCGAAATGCGTTTCCTCAAGTTGCCATTTTATAAGTAAATTAGTTTTACTCACTTGCTCTTTCCCCTTTTATTGTACATGAAGTACTGTAAACCTGTATGCTAATGACCACCAGTTACAGAAATGACAAAATGAGAAACCATTATGTGACAAACAAATAGCAGGAGTAGTAGCTGGTAAATAATGTTAGCCATTATACTCTATTTGCTGTTCCCCAAGTGTGACCTTCTAAGACAACCTTTGGAAATATGCTATCATTTGGAAGGTTAATCACACGCTAACAGCAATCCTTGGCAGAAAACACGATTTTGACACTACAGCTTTTTATGTTGCAGAAATCTCGGAAGTATTATAAATTCAACTTGAAATTACACAGAGCTATGACTTATCTTTATCATTGGATCTATTGAATTTTAAAAACTGGTCGATTTTCAACATGGCAGAGGCAACAATTCTTAAATTTTCTGAGACATTTTCTTGTCTATCAATGGCTAATACTTAAATACAAAGATTGACCCAAGAAACATTGCTTCCTTTTTCTGACTATGCATTCATAAACTTCCTGTACAATGAGTATATTTACCTTCTCATATACACCACAGCTCCTCTGTGTTATTATAAAGGAATATTAAGATTAGCAAGCTGTAATCTGTGAAACAAAAGAACACATTCATGATCTTTAATACTAACAGGTTCAGTGATCAATAGGAAAGAAAGAGAAGGATGTTAAGTTTTGCTGCAGAAAAAAAAAGCAGATGAACTAAACAAGATATTTTTATTACTATTAGGGAGGAGAAGTTAAACATTTTAAAAGACTGTAAACAAGGGATCAGGATGAGGACATGGTGACGTAAAAATCATTAACTCCAATTTCTGCTCCGCTGTCAGGTCAAGATTAGTGGAACTAAATAGCTCTATCAATATTGGATACACAATTGGATACAATTATTCAAGATGCTTTGGGAAAAGAGTGGTGTTTATCTTTGGAAAAAATTACTTGGGTCCTTCCTTTGCTAATTGAGAATAAGCTAAATCCAAGATCTTGGCAAGTCTCAAAATTTATCACTTCAAATGTGCATGCTTTAGGCATAGAAACTAAGACATCAAAGTTCGAAGGACAAATATTCACAGATTTACAAACAGAGAAAAGAGTATTATGGAAACCAAAGCAGCAATCATTTCTTTACTTGTTATGGAGATATCACGTTGTTATCATCTGGTGTAGAAACACAGCAGAATCAGAATCTCAGACTTTCTAAATGTTCAGGTCTCAATCTGCCAGGAACAACAGAAATTATATTTATATGTCACCATGCCTGGAGAGAATGTATATGGCTCAGAAAGTCTGTAAATATTACATATAATATTATGTGCATGTATTATTATATACAATAGTAAAATGAAGTGCAGGTCTCTTTTACATATATGACAAAGGCAAATATGACTTAATCATATTTAGTAATCTCAAAACTGAAGTTCAACCTCTCCTGAAAGAGGGAATGAAAAGAAAGATCCACATGCGGAAAGAAAATCCAGGCATTGAATTTAACTGTATTCTCTATAAGACAAATCTAGCTGAAGAGCTAATGGGCTTATTTATACCCTAAAAAAATAAAATAAAATAAAAATACCAAGTCTTAGTTGATAAACAGATCTCCACACCAGATATAGACAAGAATTTCTTAAAATAAGCCATTAAGGATATTATTATTAGGTAGGCTGAGATTTCTGAGAAGCAAGCTTGGATTTGAAATGAAAAAGCCCTGACAATGTGGCTTATTAGGTTATTTCATCCAAACTGTTAATAATGTAAAGATGAATTTTCTCTTTTTTTTCTTTCTTACAATAAACTTATTTAGTGCCTTTCCTGTATATAATGCTGCACTGAACACTGGTTACAAAATTTCTTCCTTATTTGAGTTTACAGTATAATAAGTGATACAGAAAAGTTAGCAAGAGATTAAACACAATGTGATAGGTGTTATAACAAGGACAGTGCAGATTTTAGGGGTCATGGATAGACACACAAGATGACATCTAAGCTCCAATCTGAAAGATGAGTAAGTGTCACACAAGTGATAAGTGGTCTCATTTTTTTTAGTGAAAGGAAAGATGTATAGTAGGCTGCTGGAAACAGAAAGAGTACCTAAATAAACAAATTCTTAAAAGGAAGGGACTTAGAGAAGTGGGCCAATCTAAGAAGATAAGGACACAAAGCCATTTAATCTGTAACATGCAGTTTAGATATTTTCCCAAAAGCAATGAGGAGCCACTGAAATTTTTAAGCAGTGGGGTAGCATGAAGAGATTTTGTTGTTGTTGAAGATAATTCCTTATGCTCTGTAATAAATGGATTGGAGAGTGAAAAACAAAAGCATATATTAGTAATATTAAAGTAGTATGGGAGAGAGGTAAATGGTGTGTATCTTTGGGAAAGGACAGTGGAGAATAAGGAAAAAGAGTGGATTTGAGTTATATTTTATTTTTTGTAAGATTTATTTATTTATTTTAGAGAGGTGGGGAGGGGCAGGAGGAGAGAAACTTAAGCAGACTCCGAGCTGAACACAGAGCCTGATGTAGGGCTAGATCCCAGCACCCTAAGATCATGACCTGTGCCAAAGCCAAACACTAACCAACTGAGCCACCCAGGCACCCCTAAATCATACGTAGAGGAAAACTTGGAATGAGTCTGTGATCAACTGGATACAGGGTAGAGAGTGAGACAATTCAAGAGTAATGCCTAGGTTTATGGTCTAAGAAATATTATATATATAAGCTAGCTACTGTGAATTATTCTTGGTAACTATAAATACATTGTGAAGAGGTAATAAATCTGCTGAGTATTAAAATATAGAATTTTATATCAATTAGATTCAGAATATTCCTCACAAATGTCCAATTATGGAAATAGACATTTTTATTTAACATCTAACACAAATTGCCTATAAAACACCCACACCCACACACACTCACACACACAGAGTCATCTCTAAAAAGACAAAAGGAAATTATCCTTCTCAATTTCTATAAAAGAAAAAAAAAATATTTTTCTCCAAAGAAATTTCAAAGTCAGCTAAGTTGTCCAGATGAGATAAACCTGCATGTGTAAATATAGTCAGAGTTTGGTTTTAACTTGGGATTCATTCTTGGAAACGTTTTTCTAAGATTTTTCCAAGAATAAATAAATAGAATATATATTGAGAATATATACATATATTCTCAATAATAAATTCAATACCAACCTCCCCTCTTTTTTCCAATAGACTTTATTTTTTAGAGCAGTTTTTGGATTTTCTACATTGATGGTTATGTTATCTGAGAACAAAGAGTTTTATTTCTTCCTTCCTAATCAATGCATCTTTTATTTATTTTTCCTGCCTTATTGCATTAGCTAGGACTTCAAGTGTGATGTTAAAAAGTACTGGTGAGAGGTGGCACCTTTGCCTTGTATCTGTTGTTAGTGACTAGAAGTGTCTCACTATGTTGTATGATATTAGCTATAGGGTTTTTACAGATATTATTTTATTCTTTATCAAATTAAGACTATTCCCCTCTATCTCCTAGTTTATAATGAATGGATATTGGATTTTGTCAAATGTTTTTTTCTGTTTCTATTTATATGATCATATAATTGTTCTTCTTTAGCCTTTTGATGTGATGGGTTACCTTAATTTATTTTTGAATGTTGAAACAGCCTTGCACAACTGGGATCAATTCCACTTGGTCATAGTGTTTAATTCTTTTTATGCATTGTCGGTTTTAATTTGCTATTTTGTTGAGGACTTTTGCATCTATATTTATGAGACATGTTGATATATAGTTTTCTTTTCTTGTAATGTCTTTGTCTCATTTGGGTATTGGGACAATGCTGGTCTCAGAGAGTAAGTTAGGAAGTATTTCTTCTATTATCTTCTGAAGGAGATTGTAGAGAATTAGTGTAATTCCTTCCCTAATTGTTTGATAAATTTATCGAGGAACCCATCTGAACCCAGTGCTATCTGTTTTGGAAGTTTATTAATTGTTGATTCAATTTATTTAATAGACATATGATTATTTATAGCATCTATTTCTTCTTGTGTGTTTTGGCAGATTGTGTATTTCAAAGAATTGGTCTGTTTCATTTAGGTTATCAAATCTGTGGGCAGAGTTGTTCACAGTATTCCTTATTTATCCTTTAAACGTACATGGGACCTATAGTGATGTTCACTTTTTTATTTCTGATACTAGTAATTTGTAGTTACCTCTTTTATTCTAGGTTAGCCTGATAGAGGCTTATTGATTTCATTGATCCTTTGGTTTGGTTGATTTTCTCCTTATATTTCTTATTTTCAATTTCACTGATTTCTTCTCTAATTTTATTCTTTCTTTTCTTCTGCTTATTTTGAATATAATTTCTCTTCTTTTTATAGTTTCCTAAGGTAGAAGCTTAGAAAATTGATTGTAGAATTTCCTTTTTTTTTTTCTAGTATATGCATTCACTGCTTTAAATTTCCCTCTAAGCACTGCTTTCATGGCATCCTCTTTTGTTTTTGTAAGACATCCCATTGCATTTACTATATCATGTAGCACATATAGCGATCAGATCACGTGTTTGTGTTCTGCATTATATTATAAACTGCACTAGGGCAGAGCTTGCCTCATTTACCTTTGCATTTTCAGTATCAAACACAGCTACTGGTACTAATTGGTGTTCAACATACAAATGTTGTACTAAATGTAATTGGATAAAATATAGTGTACTTTTATACTTATCAGAGATTCATATGTGTACCTAGAAAAAACTTTCAGATCCCAGTAATAAATTAGTAGAAAATATCATAATAGAATCTTAGAATAGGAACAAAATTTAGAAATCATGTATCCCAACCAGTACTCACTACACAAATCTCTCTTAGCATCTTGACCTATGTTCTTTGAGCACTCTACCTTCTCTATTGATCTGCTAGCAATGCAGAGAACAATGTGGAAAGCTTTATACACTGCCGGAAAAGTTTCACTCCTTGAACTTCCTTTCTAATATTGTGCTCAAACCTCCCAAATTCTACTCAGAAGTATGATTTAATCTTTTATTCTCTTTCACACTAGAGCCCTTTTTAACCTCAACTCTTCACATTTTAATGGTTTACTGACATTTAATCAACTAAAACTCCCACATTCTTTTTTTATGTTTGCGACATCAATACAAGTACACTATATTCGAAACTAAACAAGTGTGTGTATGTGTGTGCATCTCTTTGTGTGTGCTTTCAATGAATTCACATATATGCCTATTAAACATTTTGCTATCTTACAACATACACTATGCCTCTCTTTTTTGCAGAATTTTAAAATTTGCTAGCCACTCTTGGTTTCCTTGATTCTGCATTTTCCTTCATTCTAGTTACAGATAAAAGTGATAAACAGAAGAGGACCAACTCAGAGTTCCTCCAGGTTGGATTGGATAACTTTACCATGTCTCCAACTTTCTGGTCTGGAAAGTGGAGGAAATCATATTCGATTATTTCCTTCTCAGTTCTATTGCGAGAGACGGGTTTTTAAAAGTTTCATTTTAAGCAATAAAATATTGTGTAACTTTAAATATAATAAAAAAAACGTTAAGGAATTATGGTGTGCTCTGATAGTCTTGGATGACAGCTACTATTTAAATACTAATTTTCCCTCCTAGATTTCCTGCATCTTTATATTGTTGTGGAGAAATATATTTCTCATGTAGGAAAAAAAAAAAAGTAACCTATTGCGTTTTGGTACGGGTTACACACCCAACCGTTTTGTTCCAGTTCATAATCCTTTCTTTGTCTTTAGGAAGAGTAACAAATATCATCTCTCTTGTCCATTTTTTTTTAAGTTCTATTTTGTCCTTCCTATTTTAACTATTTTGAATTTCCCCAACTATAAGCCATAATCTAAGTAGTCTGTTTTCCTAAATCAGCATTAGAGCTGTACCAATTTCTTTAGTCACTCATTACTTTCCTAGACCCTTTCAATGTAAGGCTGTAGGACAAACTTGCTGGGAAAACATGAATAGGTAAGCCAATGTTGTAAAGGTATAGTATGACTTTAGTATCAACAGGTACATTCTTTCAGTATGTCCATCATCTGTTTTTTTAAGGGGAAAATAAAAAAAAAGTCTGTGGTAGAAATGTCCAAGATTATTGGAAAAACTATTATGTCTTCTGTGTATGGGCAAAAGCCTTAAGAAAAAGAAACAATAAAATAAGACACTTGAGGTATCATTCTCAAAGAATGTGAAAGAAAAGCACACAT
Source organism: Halichoerus grypus (assembly GCF_964656455.1). NCBI lineage: Eukaryota > Metazoa > Chordata > Mammalia > Carnivora > Phocidae > Halichoerus > Halichoerus grypus. Next base: position 46,543,841 of record NC_135715.1, on the reverse strand, counting down.
AACTTCATAGCATTATAAATGTAAGTTCTAATGGGGCTAAGAGATCAAAATTCCAGTTTTCACATTACATAAGAGAAACTGATGATCATAGAGATACAGTATCACAGAAATTATTAGTGTCAATCCTTCAAACTAGCTTTCTTATTACAACATGATTCTTTGTTATTTTTGTGTATAGTCAACATATATAGATGTGAAACAAGAGTATGTTGAAAAGGATATGAACAAATAAGTACCAATGCCTAAGTAGTGATTGATAAAACCCTATCACCTCTGGGTTTATACATAGATGCTTTTCCTTTTATGTAACTATTAAGTGGTAATATCGCCTTGAAAAAGATTTATCCTAGGCCATCAGCAATAAAACAGGCTTGATGTAGCATAAGTAAACATAGATTAATATTAAACATATTATTGTTAATACTACTATGCTTCAGAGTGTAGTAAGCAAAATCTTTCTTCTACATTTTAAGTGCCTGTATTAATCTCTTTACTGTTTAATTTTGCATTTAGATTCTTTCAAACCCAATTTTATGACTTAAAATGTTTTGTAACTTAATATTCTATCTGTCATTATGAAGAACAGTAAAGAGCCAATTAAAGTAATGCTAAAAACAAGAAGAATCTAAAAAGAAAAAAAAAAAAGAATGCAAAAGTCTCACCTGCTGAAGAAAAATGTTACCTTTTTTTTTTAAGATTTTATTTATTTTGACAGAAAGACAGTGAGACAGTGAGAGAGGGAACACAAGCAGGGGGGAGTGGAAGAGGGAGAAGCAGGCATCCCACTGAGCAGAGAGCCTGATGCGGGGCTCATCCCAGGACCTTGGGATCATGACCTGAGCCAAAGGCAGACACCCAATGACTGAGCCACCCAGGTGCCCAGAAAAATGTTATCTTTATGTGAGTTTCAGATGCTTGGCAAGTTTATATATGTAAAGAAATTACATAGGATACAAATTATGTATCAAATTTTCATCCCATGGGATTTGCTAGTAACTGCATATGAGAAGAATCTAGTTTAGATAGAAAACATGTTATTTAAGAAATAAGAGGAACAGACAGTTCATGAATTATTATCATGTTCGTTCATTAGCAATTATAGATTCTGCATATTAGCTGCAGATAGCTAGAAAATGATGATTATAAACATTCTGAGAAAAGGTGATGCATAAATGCTGAATAACAATAAACACAAAGGTTATGATAATAACAAAATGATGGCTGGTGATTTCAGCATTTTTAGTTTGCTATTGTAATCTGTTTAAAAGCTTTTATTAGATAATTTGATGTGCTTCCGAGATGAAAAATTAAGGTAGGAGACAGGGAGGCCATTAAGAGAAAATTCTCCAGAGAGAAAGGGACACTGACAACCTTTGAAGAACCAGAAAAATACCATCTTAAAAAAATAGTCGATGACATTAGAATTACTTAGCCTTGAATGAAAACACTAAAGATGACAACTTTCTTCAGATATAGGAGAGGTTTCCATAAAGAGGACTTTTATAAGCACTTCAAATAAATCTAAATCTCTTGCTTGAATAAATTTTTGATGGTCAGAGATGTGATAAAATGACAGTAGCAAAGGCCTTATCAGAATAGAAGAAGTGTAAAGGAGTATTTGTTCATAAGCAATTGAGAACAAAGAATATTTGTGGTCTTAACTATTCCATATACATGAACTTGGGCAAAATCTTAGAGTTTCCTTAGCAATAAATTGACTAGATGTTGCCTACAGTAACTTCTGATTCTAAAATGACGTTCTTCTGATCTGATGGATCTCATTAGATAGAAATAATCATGTGATTTCAGTTGAAGGCTGCAAGAACTCAATGTCGTCCAATGTTTGGGTCATTCAGTACAAGTTAATGGTTTATTTATTTGGCTGATGATGCCTATAATAAGATCAGTGTTTTGAATGTATTTTGTGTGGATTGACAAGAGACAGGAGACACAAGAAAGTAGAAAGAAGAAAAGCCTCATGAACAAAACTAAGTAGACAGCAAGTGGCAGAAGCCTTGAAGAATACACGAGAAGACAGTGACAGAAGTTATCTGTGAGATCAAATTAGAATAGTGTCTTTAAAACTGCACTGATATTGGTGAGTAATGGAGATTATAAATAAATACAATCATTGTGAGCTATGGTAGATAACAAGATAGCCAGTGATGAAGAAACACAACAGAAGGGAAGTTTATATTCTGCATGGGAGCAAAAGTTCACATGAGCTCCTCAATATGGAATCTGGTTTGTGTGCCTCTGAATGCCTGACAACAGAATACACCTCCACAACCGTATGTAGAGGTATATTCTGCTGCTCACATAAGAATATCTGTGGGTTGCAATGTTTCTCAACCCTGGCTGAAATTTAGAATAACTTGAAAAGCTTTTAAAACGTATGAATGCAAAGAGATTCCAATTTAATTGGACTGTGGTTGTTCCCCTGGTTAGAATGAGAATCCTCGGGCTCAACCATATCGTGTTATGCACTACAGATTTAAATGTGTCTCCACAGCCACAACCACAGCATGTGATGGACAATTAAGATAGGAAATGTAGGGAAAAAATGTAGATATATGCATTCTATTTTTAGAAAGACATCTATTAAAAACACTTCAATGTATGTAGAGGGTTTCTTTCTTCTAAATTTTGTTTTTGATGATGGATTTTAAGATAAGTAGGTTTATTGTGATTTAAACAATATTTACACACATTATATTATTCTAGCTATTCTATCTTTAGAATTATTATCTATGAATTGAAAGAGTTTAAAGAATTGAGTCCTTATTTAAAAGTAAATATTAATAGCAAAGCAAAGTCTAAATTTGACAAAAAGTTTCTATTCCATTTTCTTTTAATTTACTTAGATATTCACATCCTACATGACTATTAATTCTCCTAACTATATAAATATAATTTAATTATATAAATATTTTTAAAAGGTTATTTTCTCTTTTAAATAACCTTTTAATTTTAGATAGTTTTATATTTACAAAAAGTGTGGACAAAATTATCATATATCCCAAATCTAATTTCCCCTATTATTAACATCTTAACATTACATTGGTCACAATTAATGAATCAATATTGATTTGTTATTATTATTAACTAAGCCCAGACTTTATTTGGTTTTCCTTAATTTTTATTTAATTTTCTTTTTGTGTTTCAGGGTCCCATCCAGGATACCACATTACCATTAGTTTCCATATGTTCATAAACTCCTCTTGGCAGTGATAGTTCCTTAGATTTCCCTTGTTTTTGATGACCTTGACAGTTTGAGGAGTAATTATCAGTTATTTTGCAAAATGCTTCTCAGTGGGGTTTGTCTGATTTTCTCATGATTAGATTTGGATTATGGATTTAGTGGAGCAAGACCTGAGAGGTGAAGTGCTATTCTCATCACATACTTTCAAGAGTACATAGTATCAACATGACATCACTGTTGATGCTGACCTTGATCACCTGACTTGAGGTAGTGTTTGTCAGATTTCTTGATTGTAAAGTTACTTTTTTTCTCCTCCTTCTTCACTGTACCCTTGGAATGAATTTACAATGAGCAAGTAAAACCAAATAAATTAAAAAAATAAATAAAAACACAAAGATGAGGAAAGCCAAAGGGACACAGGACCTAACTGCAAGGGCTCCGAATGGCCAAAGCTGGAATGACTTCAACAAGAATGTTAATGAAGTGGTACTGAAGTATAATCTACCATATAAAATAAATATCAGTGAGTCCATACTGATACAAATAAGGGATTGAATAATAAATGAATGAGGAGAATAGGTAAATTTGTTGCACAAAAGAACTCCAAAAAATGTATGCAGATACACTCAAACAGGAGGGGCATAAATTCCCGGCCCCTTAGTGTGGGCTACATATAATTCTATTATTTTTAACAACCAATGTTAGGCAAAAATTTTCAGGAAATTCTCATAGTTTAAAAGTCAGTGCATATAACTGCATCACTGAAATCTAGCTTTAAATGCATTGTTAGTTGAAATGTTCATAGATATTTGTTTTTAAAAAGTAAATGAATATGTCTGAAGGCTCTGGTTAAATACTCATAAAACATATGTTGTTTCTAAAATGTTTTTACTTATCTGAAAACAGAACTTAGAAATCTTAGGGAGTTGAAATATTTAGCAAACATAATAAAAATATGCCAAGTTATCAATATTTTTAGACCATTTATGTAAAATATTGAACAAATATAAAAAATAAGTCTTTGTTTACTTTGGGAGTTTTCCATTACAAAACTCTACTCACAATAGTAACATTTAAAACAAGTCATCTAGATGAATGAGCTGGATTTCTTATCTAAATAATTTGACTAGCTAATATTATTTAGTATAACTAAACTGTTTCAGACTAGGTAATCAGCCTATAACTTAGAAAATTGCATTATTTTAGAACTGGGATTTGGGTACAATTCTGTGTTATCCTGATCCACTGCCTCTTTATTTTGCTTTTTACTCTGCTTTATCTTAAGGTTCAGATTACATAATAAAGTACTGACCTCATTGTTATTTCCCTAGAAAACATAGGAAATATTTTTATCCTATTTTTCCTAAATTTTTAATTACATGTAACAACTTTATTGAATAAACTGCACTGAAGAATGGAGGCAGAAAGCATTTTATTATTTCTTACCCATAACCCATTCAATTTATTCTGTGGACTCAATTTTACCATGGTGGAATAAAATCTTAGACAAATTTCATAGCCGTTTTAGTCACAGACAATAAAAGAATAATTTATATTTGGCACATATAAAAATTTAAACCAATGTAATATCGAAGTTCTAAAGTCCCACATAATTTATTTTTGTCCCCTTCAGATTAGGCTGAGAAACCTGCCCTGGGAAAGTAGCATATGTTTGATTTCTTCTCTCATTCTTTTTGTTGTTTTTTTTTTTTTTTTTTTTGAGAGAGAGAGAGAGAGAGAGAGTATTGGCAGGGCGGGAGAGGGAGAAGCAGGCTTCCTGCTGAGCCAGGAGCCTGACATGGGGCTCGATCCCAGGACTCTGGGATCATGACCTGAGCTGAAGGCAGACGCTTAATTGACTGAGCCACCCAGGTGCCCCGCGCTTTTCTCTCATTCTCACTCCATTACCTCCTTGATGCTGTTTTAAGCACCCATACATTTGAAACATGGAGAGTCTGGAGAGGTAAATAAAAGGAAGAGTTTACCTCATTAATATGGGTTTAATCTGGCCATATTGTTCATTGTGGGGAGATTCATTCACATACGGTTCTTTCTCTCATGGGTATTTCTGTAGGTTTTTAGGAGGTTCTTATTCCTTGACATCTCTCAATAACAAGTGGAAATTCCTAATATTAAAGAAGTCTCTCTTAGCCCTAGTTTCTGATGTCTGAATCTCTGTTGAGATCATCTGAACTTTCCAGAAAGCCTCTCAGATATTGTTCCTCTCAAAGCATTTCTCTTCCATTAGGCCCAAAGCTGGTTTAGAGAACCTCACACATCCATTGGCCATCAAACCCTGGGCTTATAGGTCATTCCAATAGCAGTCACTTCCCATTGTGCTATCTGAACTGGCCAGTCAGAATGTCTCACATTTAGACTTTTCAGGCATGAATCAAGGCATTCCTTGTGTCCTTCAAAAGTAGAAGTTTAAAACTAAGCTCTTTGAATATTTATTTCCAAGACTTCCTCATATGATTGAAGTTGAGCAGGTAGTAACCCCTCCTCTGTGGTCATGTGGTGGGAGATACAGAATACACACTATGTCAACAAGTCCCTTGTAAGGGACAGGTAGGTGAAGGGATAATACCGACAGAACATGTTTTGGTTTCAAACTGTGCAAATTCTGCAGAAGTGGTCTGGCACTTTGCTTTGGGAAATGTACCACCTGACACCTAGTCATATTACGTTCTGTTCTTACACAAGTAACAAATTTTGTATTTTTCTATTATACATATATTTGCTATGTGTTTACATATGTAAAATTGACCACAAATAAAATCTCACTTGTCCACTCATCCCAGTAACATCTGCAAAGATTGGTGTCAACTACCAGTTGTTAATTATCTTTCTAAATGATATATTATGTATTTATATGTATATGTGTGTTCATTAAAGGTATATGTCTTTATTTTGCTTAGAAGAGTTATTTATTATAAATTACCATATTGGAAAAATTATCATATATTATTATTGAAGTTCTACAAGGTTTGCACATATATTTTATACAATAGTAGTATATACATATACAAGAGTAGTACTAAATTAGAAAATGTTTCAGCAGCAATAATTTCAAAATTTTTTTAATGAATTCAACTTTACAAACAAATAACTAACCCAAGGGATCAAAGCAATAGACTTCAGTAAGGACAAGTCTATATTCTAGGTCAGTTAAACAGTGGCAATGATGTTTTTGTGTTGGCCATATTCAAGGTTTATGTGAATCACTACATCATACTGGATCACTTATCTTGTATTTGATGATATCTTAAGTACATGCACATATGTTTCTGTGTGTGTGAGCTTGGATAGAAAAATATTAACATGGGATTTCATAAAATCTCTTCCTCTGCCTGTTACGGAAAACCTGAGAGTTGATAGTTAAATTGCTCGGTCTGTGTGGTATGTTATTTTAGAGATGTCAGATTTTTTTTTAATATGACCTCTGTGCCCACACTAGCCACATGGAACTAAATTTGATAATTTATATTTTATATTTACCTCCTTCCTTCCTTCTTTTCTGCATTTCTATAACTTTTCTATTATGAAGAACATTATAAGCTTAGATCTATATGAAATAGACAGAAAGGTAAGTAAATGGACATATAGATCACTCTCTGTTTCCTTCTCTGTAAACATTTGGTATTTGTTCTATCAAATCATGATTTTCACCAGTATATGAGGAGTTTTATAAAATTAAAGACTAATCTATCCAAAATATATAAAGAACTTATAAAATTCAACACCCCAAAAAGGAATAATCCAATTTAAAAATGGACTGGAGACATGAATAGACATTTTTCCAAAGAAGATATACAGATAGCCAACAGACACATGAAAAGATGCTCAACATCAACGATCATCAGAGAAATACAACCCAAAACTACAATGAGATATCACGTCACACCTGTCAGAATAGCTAAAATCAATAACACAAGAAACAACAGGTGTTGGCAAGGATGTAGAGAAAAGGGAAACCTCTTGCACTATTGGTGGGATTACAAACTGGGGCAGACACTCTGGGAAACAGTGCAGAGATTCCTCAAAAAGCTAAAAATAGAACTACCCTATGATTCAGCAATTGCACTACTAAGTATTTACTCAAAGAATACAAAAATACTAATTCAAAGGGATACATGCACCATGATGTTTACAGCAGCATTATCTACAATAGCCAAATTAGGGAAACAACCCAAGTGTTCATTGACTGAAGAATGGATAAGGAAGATGTGCTATATATAAACAATAGAATATTACTCAGCCATCAAAAAGAATGAAATCTTGCCATTTGCAACAACATGGATGGAGTTAGACTATATTATGCTAAGTGAAACAAGTCAGTCAGAGAAAAACAAATGCCATATGATTTCTCTCGTATGTGTAACCTGAGACACAAAACAAATGAGCAAAGGGAAAAAAGAGAGGCAAACCAAGAAAGACACTTTTTTAAATTATTTAAATTCAATTAGCCAACATATAGTACATAATTAGTTTCAGATGGAGTGTTCAATAATTTATCAGTTGCATATAACACCCAGTGCTCATCACATCACATGCCCTCCTTAATGTCCATCACCCAATTACCCCATCCCCTCCAGCAACCCTCAGTTTGTTTCCTATAATTAAGAGTCTCTCATGGTTTGTCTCCCTGATGACTTCCCATTCAGTTTTCCCTCCCTTTCCCTATAATCCTCTGCACTATTTCTTATATTCCACATATGAGTGAAACTATATGATAATTGTCTTTATCTGATTGACTTATTCCATTTTAACATAATACCCTCAAGTTCCATCCATGACAATGTAAATGGTAAGTATTCATCCTTTCTGATGGCTGAGTAATATTCCATACATATATATCTAGATATATCTAGATATAGATATATCTAGATATATATAGATATCACATCTCCTTTATCTGTTCATCTGTTGATGGACATCTCAGCTCTTTCCACAGTTTCCTATTGTGGACATTGCTGCTATGAACATTGGGGAGCAAGTGCCCCTTTGGATCACTACATTTGTATCTCTGTAAATACCCAGTACTGCAATTGCTGGGTCATAGGGTAGCTCTATTTTTAACTTCTTGAGGAACATCCATACTGTTTTCCAGAGTCGCTGTACCAGTTTGCATTCCCACCAACAGTGTAAGAGGGTTCCCCTTTCTCTACATCCTCACCAACATTTGTTTCCTGTTTTGTTAATTTTGGCCATTCTGACTGGTGTGAGGTGGTATCTCATTGTGATTTTGATTTTGATTTCCCTGATACCAAGGGATGTGGAGCATTTTTTCATGTGTTTGTTGGTCATTTGTATGTCTTCTTTGGAGAAATACTTGTTCATGTCTTCTGCTCATTTCTTGACTGGATTATTTGTTTTTTGGGTGTTGAGTTTGATAAGTTCTCTATACATCTTGGATACTAGTCCTTTATCTGATATATCATTTGCAAATATCTTCTCCCATTCCATAGGTTGCCTTTTAGTTTTGTTGACTGTTTCCTTTGCTGTGCAGAAGCTTTTTAATTGATGAAGTCCCAATAGTTCATTTTTGCTTTTGTTTCCCTTGCCTTTGGAGATGTGTCTAGCAAGAAGTTGCTGTAGCTGAGGTCAGAGTTTTCAGTCTGTGTTTCCTCTAGGGTTTTGATGGATTCTTGTCTCACATTGAGGTTTTTCATTCATTTGTAGTTTATCTTTGTGTATGATGTAAGAAAATGGTCCAGTTTCATTTTTCTTTTCTTTTTTTTTTTTTAAAGATTTATTTATTTACTTATTTGAGAGAGCGAGAATGAGAGAGAGAGAGAGTACATGAGAGGGGGGAGGGTCAGAGGGAGAAGCAGACTCCCTGCCGAGCAGGGAGCCCGATGCAGGGCTCGATCCCGGGACTCCAGGACCATGACCTGAGCCGAAGGCAGTCGCTTAACCAACTGAGCCACCCAGGCGCCCCAGTCCAGTTTCATTTTTCTACATGTGGCTATCCAATTTTCTGAACACCATTTATCGAAGAGACTGTCCTTTTTCCATTGGATATTCTTTTTTGCTTTTTCAAAGATTACTTGATCATACAGTTGAGGGTCCATTTCTGGGTTCTCCATTCTGTTCCATTGATCTAGGTGTCTGTTTTTGTGCCAGTATCATATTGTCTTGATGATTACAGCTTTGGAATATAGCTTGAAGTTGGCATTGTGATGCCCCCAGCTTTGGTTTTCTTTTTCAACATTCTTCTGGCTATTCGGGGTCTTTTCTTGTTCCATACAAATTTTAGGGTTATTTGTTCCAGCTCCATAAAAAATGATGATGGTATTTTGATAGGGATTACACTGAATATGTAGATTGCTCTGGGTAGCATAGACATTTTAACAATATTTATTCTTTCAACCCATGAGCATGGAATGTTTTTCTATTTTTTTGTGTCTTCCTCAATTTCTTTCATAAGTGTTCTATAGTTTTTAGAGTACAGATCCTTTACTTCTTTGGTTAAGTTTATTCCTGTGGTATCTTATGGTTTCTAGTGTGGTTGTAAATGGGATCAATTCCTTAATTTCTCTTTCTTCTGTCTCATGGTTAGTGTATAGAAATGCAACTGATTTCTGTGCATTGATTTTATATCCTGCCATGTTGCTGAATTCCTTTATGAGTTCTAGCAATTTTGGGGTGGAGTCTTTTGGATTTTCCATGTAAAAGTATCATGTCATCTGTGAAGAGTGAGAGTTTGACTTCTTCTTTGCCAATTTGAATGCCTTTTATTTCTTTTTGTTGTCTAATTGCTGAGGATAGGACTCCTAGTACTATGTTGAACAACAGCGGTGTGAGTGGACATCTCTGCCGTGTTCCTGATCTTAGGGGAAAAGCTCTCAGTTTTTCCCCAATGAGAATGATATTTGCTATGGGCTTTTCATAGACGGTTTTTATGATATTGAGGTATGTTCCCTCTATCCCTACACTGTGAAGAGTTTAAATCAAGAAAGGATGCTATATTTTGTCAAATGCTTTTTCTGAATCAATTGCGAGGATCATATGATTCTTGTCCTTTCTTTTATTAATATGATGTATCACCTAGATTGTTTTGTGAATGTTGAGCCACCCTTGCAGCCCAGGAATAAATCCCACTTGGTCATGGTGAATAATCCTTTTAATGTACTGTTGGATCCTATTGGCTAGTATCTTGGTGAGAATTTTTACATCCATGTTCATCAGGGATATTGGTCTATAATTCTTTTTGATGGGGTCTTTGCCTGGTTTGGGGATCGAGGTAATGCTGGCCTCATAGAATGAGTTTGGAAGTTTTCCTTCCATTTCTATTTTTTGAAAGAGCTTCAGAAGAATAGGTATTAATTCTTCTTTAAATGTTTGGTAGAATTCCCCTGGACTCTTGTTTGTTGGGACATTTGTGATTACTGCTTCAATTTCCTTGCTGTTATGGGTCTGTTCAGGTTTTCTATTTCTTCCTGTTTCAGTTTTTGTAGTTTATACATCTCTAGGAATGCATCCATTTCTTCCAGACTGCTTAATTTGTTGGCATGTAGTTGCTCATAATATGTTCTTATAATTGTGTTTCCTTGGTGTTGGTCATGATCTCTCCTCTTTCATTCATGATTTAATTTGAGTCCTTTCTCTTTTCTTTTTGGTAAGTCTGGATAGGGGTTTATTGATCTTATTAATTCTTTCAAAGAACAAGCTTCTAGTTCCATTGATCTGTCCTACTGTTCTTCTGGTTTCTATTTCATTGATTTCTGTTCTAATCTTTATAATTTCCCTTCTCCTGCTTGGTTTAGGCTTTATTTGTTGTTCTTTCTCCAGCTCCTTTAGGTATAAGTTTAGCTTGTGTATTTGAGACTTTTCTAATTTTTTGAGAAAGACTTGTATTGCTAAGTTTCTGTTTGTCCTGGAAGCTCTCTATCTCTCCTTCCATTCTGAATGACAGCCTTGTTAGATAAAGTATTCTTGGCTGCATGCTTTTCTCATTTAGTACCTTGAATATATCATGCCAGCCCTTTCTGGCCTTCTAGGTCTCTGTGGATAGGTCTGCTGCCAGCCTAATATTTTTATCCCTGTCAGTTAAGAACCTCTTGTCTCAAGCTCTTTTCAGGATTTTCTCCTTTATCTCTGAAATTTGCAACCCTCACTATTAAATGTCAGGGTGTCAATCTATTTTTATTGATTTTGAGAGGAGTCCTCTCTACCTCTTGGACTTGAATGCCTGTTTCCTTCCCCAGATTAGGGAAGTTCTCTTCTATGATTTGCTCAACAATAGCTTCTGTCCCTCTCTGTCTTTCTTCTTCCCCAGGGACCCCAATAATTCTAATAATGTTTCACTTTATGGTATTGCTGATTTCTCAAACCTCCCCTTATGGTCCATTAGTGTTTCTCTCTCTTTTCCCCAGCTTCCTTCCTTTCCATCAACTTGTCTTCTATGTCACTTACTCTCTCTTCTCTCTCATTTACCCTAGCTGTTAGAGCATCTCAGTTAAAGCATTTTTAATTTCAGCCTGATTAGATTTTATTTCTGCACTGAGAATCTGTAGGGTCTGTTATGCTTTTTTCAAGCCCAGCTAGTAACTTTATAATTATTATCCTGAATTCCAGCTCTGACAGTTTACTTATATCCATATTGACTAGATAGATTTGTGGCAAGAGTATTACCTCTGGTTCTTTCTTTTGTTGTGAATTCCTCTTTCTAGCCATTTTGCCCAGAGAAGAATGGATGAATAAGAGAACAAAATAAAAAATTTCACCACAACCCAAGCAAAATACACACTAGACAAATCCGAAGAGGTCTGAAACCAAAAAAGAAAAGAAAAAGAAAGAAAAGGGGAGGGGGAGAGACTATAAAGGTGGATAAAACAGAGTGATCCACTTGGTCCTGGGTGTATTTTGGTCTGTTTGTTAGAAGACACTAAATCCCAAAATTGTAAAGAAAGCAAAACATATATATACAAGATTAAAATTGAATGAAAGGAAGCCAAAAATGAAGAATATATCTATAAAATGGAAATGTAAAAAATGAAAGTTAAAAAAAGACTTAAAAACAGTGGATAAAATAGTTGAAAAGGAAAAAAGAAAAAAAGAAAAGGAAAATTTTAAACTGAAAGATAAATCATGTGAAAAAACCTCAAATTCTATATACTATTTTCCCCTAGCGCTGGAGTTTTGCCGTCCGGTGTGCTCTGTAAACTTGGTGTTCGCCTATTGTTCCAGCTGGTCTTCTAGGGGAGATGCCTGCTGCACTGACTCTCAGGTGTCTTTGCCTGGGCAGAGTTGCACCACCCCTTGCCAGGGGGCCAGGCTCAGTGTAAGCTGCTTCTGGTTGCTCTACGTGGCTTTTGTTCCCTGTAGGCTTTCTGCACCTCTTTAGAGGATGAAAATAAAAACGGTCATGCCCTGATCTCCAGCCCCGGGGCTGAAAGATCATGTTCCGCTCTCTTCAGTAAACCCTCGATAAGCAGTCTTCACTTCTGTGTGTGCCAAACTCTGCAGACTCCTACAGTGTGCACCCGCACTGATCTTCCCAGGGGAAGGCAAAGGTCGCAGCATTTCTACCCTTTGCAGGGCCCCCACATGGAGAGCTGTCACTCTATCATGCTGTGGTTCACGGTTTATGGAGAGGTGAGCTGAGAGCCCCTCCTGAGCTCGCTGACCGTAACCAGTTTCCCAGCTACAATGCTTGGGAACTCTGCAGGCTCAGGCACCTCCATTCTTTCTGTGGCCCCAGGGATCCTGAGACCACACTGTCCTACCTACGATTCTGCCCCACTAAGCCACCTGAGCACCTTTCAGGCAGGGATGTCTCTCACTGGGGCAGACTTATAAAAGTTCTGATTTTGCACTCCAGGGCTATATCACCTTCCAGTAGCGGCTTATGGAGGTTCCCTCCCCTGTCAATTATCTTCCGATATATCCCCTCAGATTCACTTCTCTGCACCTCCTACCTTGCAAAAAGTGGTCTCTTTTCTATTTGTAGAATTCCAACAATCCTTTTCTTACACCTCATGTTGAATTCATAAGTGGTCAGAATGATTTGGTAGTTATCTAGCTAAATTCAAGGGACCAGATGAAACAAGGTCCCCTACTCTTCCACCGTCTTGCCTCCCTCTCAAAAGCCAATTTTTTTTTAACCATCAGTTTCTTCTCTATAGTTAAGAGTCTGTGTCTTGGTTTGCCTCTTTCTCACTCTTTTTTCCTTTTGCTCGTTTGTTTTGTTTCTCAAATTCTAGACTCCATAAGAGTCTGTACACTTACACAGACTCTTAGAGCACTGATGGTTACCAGAGGGGAAGTGGATGGGGGGATGGATTAAATAGGTGATGGGGATTAAGGAGGGAACTTGCTCTGATGAACACCACGTGTTGTATGGAAGTGCTGAATCTCTATACTGTACATCTGAAACTAATATTACATGGTATCTTAACTGGAATTTAATAAAAACTTTAAAAAAGGCAAAAAAAAAATATAAAGACTAAATTTTTTTTTCTTTTCCCTGTGACTAGGTGGCCATTTTTAAAAGAAAACTTTGTGAAATCAACTGTCACTTAATGTTAGTTTTCGGAGCCCATGAAGAGCTTCTACAAATCAGATTTTAGATTGCTTTAACTATTTCCAAATGTAATCAATTGAAGAGGACTGATTCAACCTGCTTTTTGAAGAGAGGAAAAAATAGCTAAGGCTCTTACTCTTTGAATTTTGAAAAGTAAATGGTGAAATAGAGTTGTAAAAGTTTCTTTTTTTTTTTTTTTTTCTTTTTGCCTAAATGTGCAGCATCAGACCCCTCTTCAACTGATTGTACAGAAGCTCTGGAAAAGGTGTGCCAATTGTAAAGGTGTTTTTTTGCCCCTATAAAGATGCTCTTTAAACCAGTCTGCTCCTTATCTTCAAACCACAATCAAGAGTTAAGCAAACTATTATCTCTATCTGATTCTTATGACATTATATCTCACTTTTCACATTTAATTGTACCTTTTTAGCTTAGTGTCTGATCCAGAACACCAAGATGATCACACTGTTTGTAATACATAATAAACATAACAAATATGTTACAATAAATAATTCCTCATGTGTATCTAAATATAAATAAATGTATTTGCAGAATATCATCCCAGGTAATTAAGTGTTATATTTATATTCATATCATATTTAAATTATATGACATTATTAGGTTGCATATATCAGTAACAATTTTTGCATTTTTCCAAATGCTGTTAATCATTTGCATTCTATGAAAAGATCTATGTTTTATTATAAAGGATTAAAGACAGGGGTGCCTGGGTGGCACAGTTGGTTGGGCATCGGACTCTTGGTTTCAGCTCAGGTTGTGATCTCAAGGTCTTGAAGGCCTTGAGATCGAGCCCTGCATCAGAATCTGCTTGAGCTTCTCTCTCCCTCTCCTTCTGCCCTTCCTGCTCGTGCACATTCCCTCTCTCTCTCAAATAAATCAATAAATCTTTACAAAATAAAGAAAGATAGAATTAAAATATTTTATTTTTTATCCTTGAAAAATATATAGATACACTCTTTGATCATTCAATTAAGGACATAAGCAGTAAAGGGTAAGTTCTTCACTACCTTCTTCAGATATTATAAAAAGATCTTTATTTTCTCTTACATGTGTCATATTCACATTGACTTACCCTGAATGTATTCTCCAACTGACCGCTTTCTTAAAAAACTATTTTTTTAGAAAACCCTCAGATATCCAGGGACTTAAAAAATTGGCAATAGAAGGTGTTGCAAATTTGGATTTGCTTATTTATATCAGTTCTGTACTATCATTTCTATTTTTTATGTTTGTTCTACTTTCCCAATAGTTTGAGCAGTAAGGGCCCGTGTTAAACCTTTCTATTGTATCTCACCACTGAAGTGTAGATATTTTTAAGGATACAGCTCAGAATTCTTTTTAGTCATCTCATTCCAAAAGATAAATTAAGCATTCATATATCAACATTTTTATCATTTAGCATTAAAAAACAAAGTGAATGGGAATAAGAGCATGAATCACTGATGATTATTATAGCACCTCACACAGAGTTTACAAAAGTCAATGTAACTTTAATGTTGATTATGAAATGACAGACATAATATTGTTATGTAACTAATTACTAAAAACAACACTATTAGAAGGTGATCAGATATTTAGCACTTGGTAATAACCAATGAACATTTACATTGAAAATCTTGCAAACGTTTTTGCTAATATGAAGACATAATTAATGGTACCAAACAAATTTGCAATCTTTGTTTGTTTTTAATCTGCTTTTGTGTAATAAAGCCTGACTACAAAGTATATAATACGTGGGTTAATAATGAATGTATAGGGCGCCTGGGTGGCTCAGTCGTTAAGCATCTGTCTTTGGCTCAGGTCATGATCCTGAGGTCCTGGGATCGAGTCCCACATCGGGCTCCCTGCTCAGCAAGAAGACTGCTTCTCCCTCTCCCATTCCCCCTGCGTGTGTTCCTGCTCTCGCTATCTCTCTCTCTGTCAAATAAATAAAATCTTAAAAAATAATAATAATAATGAATGTATAAACAACAAGAACATGCTATAAATATTTCTATTTTAGTAAAATACTGAATATCATTAATGAATAATATCAATTTATTAAAGTTTATGTGCTTGTGTTTAATTAGTTCTAATTCTATTTGACAATAAAATGAACTTTCTATAGTAATATCCAGATGTAAGGAAATCATATCCTAGAATATTTGAAAAGAGCTGGTCTCAGCAGATCATAGCAATGTTCTCAGGCCATATGAGAATCCAACACTGATTTTACTGGTGAAAATAGTCAAAGAAACAATAGTAGGATACAAATATAACTAGACATATATTAAAATGTAGGTGTCTTCTTTGGATTCCTAAATTTGGTTATTGTCAAATAATATAAATAGTTTGGCTACAAGGGGCCATTAGCTAAGTTAAGCTTTACAAAAAGCATTTTTAATGTAAGAATATTTTTTAAATGTTCTAAGACATCCATAAATGGAAGGTCTTATGGGAGAAGGCAAAACAAAGTAAGGTACATAATTTGAGTATTCAAGTGATATATCGAAACAGCTGATTCAATAGGACAGATTTGATTCAATAGAAAGTTGCTTGTCAAACTTGTGACCCATTGAAAAATTAATTCAGTAAGCACTATTTGATTTGATTTGGTTAGTTGCAATCAATGCTGGTAATAATGTGTTGTATTTGATGCCTTGTGGCTTTACACTAGATACGAATAAATTAGAGTGAATAAATTTTCATTATATATATTTAAGCTCCACTTTCAAGGTAGAAAAAGTTTGCTGTATTTTGTATACAGCAATAATTCCTGGTGTTGACAATGTCTTACTGATGTAATCTTTATATTTTCTTCCTACTTTAATTCAATTTTATACTCTGAGAGTCATTGTAAATTAACTCAAATTGTCACCTTGTGAACTATGGCATATTAGAATGAACTTTTAGTAGTCCAATTTATGTACAGAGAAATGATTACGATAACTTTGGTTTCATAGTTGGATGCTGAGATGCCAGACTTAAGACTACAACAATATCATTAGTTAAAACGTACTCTCTCATCCAGATATGGGGTACTTCATATGGAGTATCAGGTTAATTCAATCAATTGCTGGAGAAAGTTGACTTTCTGGAAAACATTCAGAATTGGTATTGGGGAAAGAAAGGAAAGGCATTCTAATATAATTGGAAGCATTACTCATATTCCTCTGTTTCTTGGGGGGGGAGAACTTGTGTCAAATTCCTAAGAAAAAGATTTTTAATAAAACTGAATTAGTGAAGAACATTCCTTGGATGCCACAATAGACATTTCAAAGTTGGTAAAGACAGGCCAGCCATTTCTTCACCTCACTTGCTACAAGGATGTGAGGAAGGCAGTAGTGAAAGATGCTGCTGCTGAAAGCTAAGTTTAGAATTCAGAAAGCTTGAACTGGCTTGAATAGTAATGATATTGTTAAATAAGAGAAAAAAAACAAAAAATTGGAAACCCTTTTTCAAGGGAGGAAAAATGTAATTCCAGATATATTGAGGCATCAGCACCATGAGACCGCCATGTGAAAATTCTAATTGAGGTTAACATTGGTGATGATTGTTTCAGAAGACATGCACAAATAGGACATTGTTGAAGACACTATATAGTAAATGAAAGTGAAAAAGTGATGACAGAAACAAG
Organism: Halichoerus grypus; assembly: GCF_964656455.1. Lineage (NCBI taxonomy): Eukaryota > Metazoa > Chordata > Mammalia > Carnivora > Phocidae > Halichoerus > Halichoerus grypus. The sequence goes on along the minus strand of NC_135715.1, from coordinate 46,526,477 downwards.
AAGTCATAAATGGCTACCAGCACTTGTCACCCACTTAAGATTCTTTCTGATGAAGGAGGGACTGAAAGGCATTAGGAGTGAACAGACTTCTCTGGATAGAGACTCAATAAAAAACTCTATTTTTCAGTTAACTGGTTTTTTTCCCCCTTCATTTTCCTTTGTTTAATTTGAAGTTCTAGGTAATCAAGGGTTGTATGTAAACACATATATTCAGCCCTAAGTGACACAGAAGTCAATAAGAATAAATATGTAAAATAAATATATTTTAAAAACAAAATGAAATATAGTTACAACATTTGGAGGAACTGAAAAATACACACAATGTGCTTGGATAAGCACAATATTAGAGTTGAAATACTAGAGGGATGCAGAAAAATTTATTCTAAGCGAAATGATCGTAACAGACCATACAGGGAGAGAAATTTTAGGTAGACTATAGTGTATAGTATTGCATAATAAAAATTACTAATATCTATTAGTGCTTTCTATGTGCCAGCTACTCTTCTGAAAGCTTCACATATATCAATTCATAAAGCTTTCATAACCATCTCATGAAAAGGTACAAATGAAGACTCTACAAGGCTTAAAAAAATTCAGAAACATTTAAGAAAAAGCGTTGTGGATTTGAAGTACGATACTGTCTCTTATGAACAGTACAGCTTACCTAATATGGTTGCTGCAAATATTTTTTTTTTTTAAGATTTTATTTATTTATTTGAGACAGAGAGAATGAGAGAGAGAGAGCACATGAGGGGGGGAGGGTCAGAGGGAGAAGCAGGCTCCCTGCCGAGCAGGGAGCCCAATGCGGGACTCGATCCAGGGACTCCAGGATCATGACCTGAGCCGAAGGCAGTCGCTTAACCAACTGAGCCACCCAGGCGCCCGGTTGCTGCAAATATTAAGTGCAACTTTATATGGAGGAGCTGACAACAAGTCCTGGTATAGGGTAAAATATTAATAAATATTAGATATTTTATAATCATCACAATTATTTTTATGTTCTTCATTTTTTGTTTTGTTTGGTCTTGAATAACAAATTGTCCTTAGGCAGGGAGAACAGTAACAAGGGCATGAAAAAGCATGAAATAAGGAAGAGGAAGGATGATGGAGGATAGAAAGAATGTTAGAAATGCGTGTTGGTGAAAATTTGTGAAATGTCTGAAAACCTATGCAAATGTTTGTAATTATTTCAGTAGGATATGGGGAACCAGTTAAGAGATTTAAATGGAATTCTCATGATTATATCTCCATTTTAAAACATAACTCCAATGCCATTGTGAAGAGTGAATGTAGTAGAGATAGAGATTACAGAAAGATGAGTTATTTGAGAAATTATTGAAATATTTCATGTGAGAACAGAGTGTCTGAACTAGAAACATCTCATGAATAGAGAATAGTAACAGCAAAAATATCAAAGATAACTTCCAAGTTTCTAGCTTGAATGATTGGCTTGACCGGTAATGACACTGTTGAAGCAGAGAAGAAAAAAAGAAAGAAAGAAACCATTTTTTAAGGAAGGAAAAGTTTGTTATGTTACGTTGAGACATCAGCATCAGGAAATCACCACGTGAAAATTCTAAGCAAGGTTAGCACTGGCGCTAATAGTTTGGGAAAACATGCACAAATAAGACGTAGTTGAAGACGCTATAGTAAATGAAAGTGAGAAAAAAAAGCAGAAAAGATTAGTGTAAGAAATAAGCTTAAGAATAGAGGAAGTAGAAAAACACAAACCATTTAAGATTACAGTAAAGGCATTTGCATACACATAATACATATTTAAGTAAAATAGACAGCTCCTAATGATTTGGAAAATGTTTTCCAAACATAAGATTCGGTTATTGCAAATGGCCATTAGATTTTCTCTGAGTTTCTTGACAGCAAAAAGAAAGAGTCAGGTGATGAGGCAGTATTGATTTCATGATCTGTTAAAAAGAAATATCTTCCTTCTGAAAAGATAAATGACTTCCTGGAAGTTAATTCGGGGAGCAATACTATCATGAGAGTGCTTATGCAAACATAATTTAATATTATACCAGATAATGTATTCAATGGAATTTTTTTAGAAGAATAAGCGATGACCATATCTTATAAAGACACTTGGTAAAAGCAAAATGGATATATTTACAACAGAAATGGACATGTTTCAAGTCCAATATTATGCTTAAATAGAGGCAATGAGGAAAAAAAGAACAAAAAGATCAGGAAAAGCTATATACTAGAGGGAAATGTGAAATTGGTAAATATGCAAACAGTTGTTAGGTATTGACATTTTTTATAGGATTAAATATCAGAAAAATAATAATTTGATATAAACATTCTATAAGAATAAAATACCATAAATTGAATAATTTTTAGGCACATATTATTGCTCTTTCTTCAGCAATATATATTTGTTTTCCTTTTGTTTTTTTCCCACAGCATCACTGTTTCTATAATTTGGATTATTGAGATGTGTGTGTGTGTGTGTGTGTGTGTGTGTGGATTATTGAGATTTTTGAATGATTATTATTTTTGAATATCCTACAAAACAAAACACAGCATTTGTACTTTTAAGGAACTTCTAATCCCAATAGCTTTAAACAAATCAGGAAACATTGCCACATTTAACCATCAAATTGTATCATTTTTTAAACATTCCTCTTTTGAATTATTAATTTAATTTTTAAAGGTTTAGTTATTCTGAGAGAGAGCATGGGCGGGGGGGAGAAGCAGAGGGAGAGGGAGAGAGAGAGACTCTCAAGAAGACTCTCCACCAAGTGCAGAACTGGACACAGGGCTCCATCTCACAATGCTGAGATCATGACCTGAGCCAAAATCAAGAGTTGGATACTCAACCGACTGAGCCACTCAGGTGCCCCAAATTATCAAATTTTATTAAAAATAAAAGTGGAACTCTTTTTTTTTTTTTTAAAGATTTTATTTATTTATTTGAGAGAGAGAGAACACATGAGAGGGGATAGGGTCAGAGGACGAAGCAGACTCCCTGCCAAGCAGGGAGCCCAATGCGGGACTCGATCCAGGGACTCCAGGATCATGACCTGAGTCGAAGGCAGTCGCTCAACCAGCTGAGCCACCCAGGCGCCCCAAAGTGGAACTCTTAAATATACTACTAAGCAATTTTTTTACTTCCTCAAAAGCCTGAAAAGATGTGTCAGATAAATTGCTTTTTCTTTCAAAAAGAAAATCTTCTGGAAAAAAAAAAGTTGTCTGCAGTTAGAAGGCTTTTTTGGCTAAGTAATATAAAAAGGGAAAATTATGACTTCCCTTTGAGAAGTTTTAAATAATACATTGACTAATAAAAAAATGAATTTTTACTTGCCAGAGTGTTTTTACAATAAAAATTCCTTGTCTCAAACATTATCTAAAAATGTGAAGCAAGATGGTCATAGAGAGGTGGCTTGAAGTGGTATTTTTAGAAATTAGTATAGATACCATGAAGCTTCTCTGTTTTGAATTTGGTTTATTCAAGCAATGCATAGTCCTTTAAAAGTTTCGTTTTCCTGTGCATTTTATTTTTTATTTACTATTTATAAAATAATATGTGATCATTATAACTAGTGAGAATGCAAATATGTTACTATGATAATCTCTAGGAAATCCTCAAATAGGGACTAAACGTTCTGACACACCACCATGTAGAAATGTTTTATTTTCATGTGTGACTAAATGATAATGACATTTTATCAAAAGATGGAGGGTCAGGGTCCCTTCAACATTTTGTGAAACATGGCCTCCAAGTACTGTTGGAAATAAGATAAATGATCTATCAAATCCACTTAGTAAAAACTTTTTAAAGGTATAGATATCATTTTGGCTAGTACTGTTGACTTTTAAGTTTGTGTATATAAATTATGGAGAAGTTTACTATTTTTTTATTTCAACTAAAGCCAAAAGGAATTGTAATATAAATTTTCAAAGGCTGTCATTTTTATGCAAAAAAAACCTCTATCTTTTTTTTCTTACTTTCTTTCCTTTCCTTCTTTCCTTCCTTCCTTTCCTTCCTTCATTCCTTCCTTCGTTCCTCTCTCTCTCTCTTTTCCTAAAATGGAAAGCTGGTAGAGCTTGTAGGAAGCTCAGCTCTAAGTCCCAATCACCTATGGAATATATCAAGTCTGGTATCTGAAACAACTAGCATGACTGAAGACACCTACTTTGAGGGAAAGATTGAATATTGTCTGGCAATTGCACTTGACAGGAAGTGAAAAGCATATTAATCTCTATGTCTGGTATTCAAAGAATCACAGAAAAGTCTAGCTCAGAGAGGAAATATATCCAAATGGCTCAATAAACCTCAAATCACATATAAAAGAAAAACAATCAATTTTCTTTTAGCATCTCTCCCTTTCATTCCCTGAGGTAGTCAATGGTGTAGTCAATGGTAATAGCTGAGTCTTCTTTCTACATATTTTTCCAATATAATAAAATGTATGCATGTGTGTATATAATAAATATCATGCATTCACAATACTCTGGTTTGCCTTAACATAAAGGATGATACTATAAAGATTATATTGCAACTTGCATTTTAAAAAATAACCTTACTCTGGGGCACCTGGGTGGCTCAGTCATTAAGCGGCTGCCTTTGGCTCAGGTCATGATCCCAGTGTGCTGGGATCAAGCCCTACATCGGGCTCCCTGCTCAGGGGGAAGCCTGCTTCTCCCTCTCCCATTCCCCCTGCTTGTGTTCCTTCTCTCGCTGTGTCTCTTTCTGTCAAATAAATAAATAAAATCTTTAAAAAATAAATAAATAAAATAAAAAATAACCTTATTCTAGTACATTTTTAGATTCACAGAATTATTGTGAAGAAAGTGCAGAGAGTTCCCAAATATCTCACACCCAGTTTCCACTATTATTAATATTTTACATCAGTATGGTACATTTGTCACAACTAATGAACCATAATTGATACATTGTTATTAACTAAAGTCTACACTTCATTCAGATTTTTTCCCGTTTCCCCTTATGTCTTTTGTCTGTTCCATGAATCTCATCTAGGATACTTCATTACATTTGGTTCTCATGCCTCCTTAATCTTCACTTGGCTGTGAAAGTTTCTCAGACGTTCCTTGTTTTTAACGGCTTTGGAAGTTTTGAGGACTCCTGGTCAGGCATTTTGTAGAATGTCCCTCAATTAGAATCTTATGATTTTTTTTTCTCATCATTTGACATTCGTGGTATGCTATGGTCAGTGTTAACAGAGCAGAGTGTCAAAGACAGGGCAGTCTGTGTTGGGAGTCCTGGGTCTGCCATTAACCAGTTATTCAATCATGAGCAAGTTTCTATTTTTACTGTTAACAGATAAGTATTTTATAACTTGAAAAATATATGCATGTTTGCATATATGTCTATATGCATGCACAAGTGTGTATATATGTATGTATGTATATATACACACACACATTTATAATTAAAATACAGCATTGCCATTTTATTTACTGTGAACTCTTCAGACTTGAAACAACTTTTTTATACATTTCTGAATTCCTGATCATTTACTAACTTGGTTCCTGACCCATGAGATATTCAAAATTCTTTTTTTTTTTTTAAGATTTTATTTTTAAGTAATCTCTACACTCAATGTGGGGCTCTAATTTAAAACTCCAAGATCGAGTCACATGCTCTACCAACTGAGCCAGCCGGGCATCCCAGGAATATTCTAAATTCTTACTGTTGACAAATATCTACATTTGATGCATTCTTGAGCTGAAAGAAATAAACTTAGAATGAAACAATAGAAATTTCTGGTAAACAGGTAAATATTACAAAGAATTTCTAACAACATTATCCTTAAATATTGTAGAGTGGATAACCTAAAAAGTTTGTGTAAAGTCATGAACGCAGGTGTCCAAATATAAGCTGCACCAAAGCTGCATGAATGTAGGTGTCCAAATATAAGCTACATCAATGATTTGGTGAGGATTTTATGGTGGGCAAACTAAAAGGGAGGTTACCGTAGTGAACTAAGATGTTTTCCAGCAGAGCGCTTCTGATGAAACAAAGGGCTTTGTACTAAGACGAAAGAAATTATTCTCAAAGCTGTATTCCCTATAAATTATAAAGTAGTGGGAACTCTTATAAATTAGTTTCAGTTGAATTTAGGGAATATATGTTCAATGTCTATGATATGTACAGCAATGCCCTAAGCACCATAGAGGGATAACATGAACAAAGATAAAAGATATTTCCTCAAGTTTATTGAAAAACTAGAGACATATTAAAGAGATAACAGTATAAAATATTGTAAGATTCGAGCTCTAAGGAGTAGTATAGAAAAATAAAGCTACTCCTAGAGGGTGGGAACCTCAAAGCCACCATTTGTCCCTTAGTTGAGTCATCTGAGGATCAGCATTTCCATTTACTCATCAACGAGTACCCACTCACAGGCAATTTTAAGATGTTCAAATGCTGACAATTAGAAACTTATAGATAATTCAATAAATTATAGTAGTTACATATTTTATATTCTACTTACAAATTCCTTTTTGCTTATGTAATCTAAAACTAAAATGAGATAGATGTGTTTTAGCCTTGTAATAAATTTTTTTGGAAGAAGCATGCATGACTTTGTTTCCTTTTCTCAAACACATAGTTGTAAAACTCTCACTTATTTTCTCATAAAAACTGTAATAATTAAAAAGCAAATATAATTTTTAAAATAAATTTAAATAGTCACCAGAAATTTTAATTTCTAATCTATGAAATAATAAAGTAATGACAGTTAGACAATATTTCTGACTTCTCATCCAGTGAAACTGCCATTTATTAACAAGGTGCTCAAAGTATGCTGTTTAAATTGAAAAGTTTCTATGTTTTATATTTATTTTTCTGGATTCTGATTAAAAATTAGTATCGAAGCAGCATCAATTTAAAGAAATTACTAACTAAAAGTTTAAAGTTCATACGTGTACCTTTAGGCAAGTCTTTCAAACACTTCATGAAGCAAAGTTTGACTATGCAGAAGTTTGGAATGCATTTTCACACAAATAAATTGACACACTTCAATTGCATTTCCAAAGTGTGATCCATTTTGTTTCTTTGTTCAGAATTTACACTAATCTCCCAACTACAGTGTTTATAAGCAGTGTGTTGTTCTCTCGCCTGCCGTGAGTGTTGCTAAGACAGTGCTTTTGTTGTCATGGCAGTGATGGATCATCAATGTTCAGCAGAAGACCTGTAATTTGCAAAGTGAATGACAGGCAGCTTTGAAAATGCACTGCAGTGGCCTTTTCTAGGTGAGTCGGAAGCTGTGGTATGAGAGTTTTCTCTCTTTAAGTCATGTTTTATTTTAGTCTTCACACCAGGTTTGACATTTAGATTCAGAGGGTATAAATGAGATCCTCAGGTTTTCTTCATGTAATAGAGCAGTAAATGTTTTACTTTTTCAAAGGACACTAAGACTCATTTAATCAGGATACAGTTTTGTCCTCATCCTTCCTAGTGCAAGCCTTGGTATCTCCCAATTGAAATCTATATCATTATCTTTTTCTATTTGATATGTCTAGAGGATTGAAGAAAAGAAGAAGAAGAAGAAGAAGAAGAAAACAACTCAGCAACTCTTAAGAAGCAGCCTTTGTTTTTGTCATTATTTTTCTTCCATAGGCAAAGTAGTTATTCTTAAGCCTGGAATTGAGCTTCCCTCTATTCTGTGACTGTTCAATTTTCAAGATGCAGCACATGTTCAAAGTCCTTATGAATGTTTTACTAAACAAACAACCCAACCAAATTTCTCCTCTTCAAACTTCTACAATGTATCTGCTATTAAGTTGTAAATTGGTAGAGTGCAGAATCCATTAACTGTTTTCCTTACTGGGATAATTTCTTAGCTAGTACCTAGTAGCTATTTATTAAGTATGTGAATCATTACTTAATTAAAAATCAAAATACCATTATCATTATTACATTACAAAACTACTGATTAAACTTAATCATGTACCTATTTGGCTATTTAATTTTCCCAAGCATCTATTTGTGTCTTCACCAAATAGATGATGCGCTCCCAAGAATGAGGAGATATGTTCAATACATCTATATATTATAAATAGCAAATTAAATATCTTATATTTAATGCCTCTTATAGAGCCCGCACAGTGCTATGCATACATAGCAGAATATCTACTACATGGCTGATATACAATAAATATTTAATGATAAAAATAGTTGCATACACCATTATTAAAAATTCACAAACAAAAGCAAGCACGTAACACAAAACATTAATTCAAACTGCTACATTAATTTGCATTGGCAAAACATGATATACCCCCAAGCAGCTCCTCTGATTTGACAGATGTGTCCCTGATTTGAGTGGAACATTTCTATAAAGTAGGACGTGTGAGTACTATTTTAAATTGCTTTGTCATAGACCCTGGAGCAGTCATAATTTTTAGTTACTCTGGTTTCTCCAGCACTAAATGCAAGTAGCAATTCCTGTCATCTGTACAACTTACAGTCATGCGATGATCTTAATATACTGAATCCTATTAGCTGAGACCTTAAGTATTGCCAAAAGTCATTCAATATGTACAGGATAACAATCCTGTGTCATTTTCTGTTAGGGTCCTTGACTGAGAAGTTAACACAAACTTACCTACCCCTCATTTACTCATTCGACTAATAAATATTGAGTACCACTGCATGACCTGCTGTGCAAACAAATGATTCTAATATAATTCCAGTAGGTATTACATTGTAGGTACATAAAAAGTGCAATAAGTGCACAGAGAAAGGAGCTACACAATTCTTCTGGGGGAAATTAGTGGGCCTACTTTAACGACTGTGTATTCCAGTTTCAGAAAAGCATTGTAAATGCATTCATGACTGCTTGATTGTAAACTTGTGGAATATAGATTGGATGATAGCAGAGAAAGGGAAATTCACACCTGGCTTAGCATCCTCATGCAAACAGTTAGGCAATGCAATCTCCAGCAGGGTGCCACAGGGCTCTATGCTTGTCTCAGGTTCATCATCTTTATTTTTGAATGAATCGGCAAGACACAGAGTCCAATTATTAAATTTGTAGGTGACAAAAAACTGGGCAATATGACAAATATTGTTGGCACAGAATTAACAGTAAACATCACCTTAAAAGATTAAAACAATAGGCTGAAATTAACAAGATGAAATTTAACAGGGATAAACAAAGATACAAAGTTGAGTGCTAAAAACCTCAACTGAAGTTAATAAAGGATTGAAAATATCTGACTTTGCGACAGTTTTAGCTAAACCACGGTGGGTGAGTTAGAGGAAGAAAATCTTCATTTGGCCCTAAGCACTGATGTGTCTCTGAAAAAAGTTGTGAGTGCAATTTTTGGCTGTACAGATGGACATATATACTGTCCTGGGCAAAGGATACAATATGTATTCTCTATTCTACATGAGCATATTGTATATATATCAAATTTACTTTTGGTAAATTACATTTTAAAAACATCTCAGACAAATTATAGGAGGGCACTAAAGGAGGGTGAAAGGAACGATGAGGAAATAATCTAGAAATCACAGTACCTCTGAAGTACATGGTTGCTGATGGGTTTCAAAACTACGCCAAACAAAATACAATTAAAGGACCTCGGTATTTCTTACAGGACGAAAAGATTAAAGGGAAACATGACAGCTATTTTCAAATATTTGAAAGCTATTATGTGGCAGAGGTGATTTGTTAAGTATGACTACAACAGGCAGAGTGGACAGAAGATACAGAAAATTAGTTAAAATGTTGACTGAATATGTGAAATGTTCTACTCCAGCTTTTACAAATAAGTCTAGTTTGTGGAAGGAACCCAACAAACATTTTTTGAATACATTAATGAATGAATAGGTAATGAAGTATAAAAGCCTGATCTGTTGACAAAGAGAATGCAGTCTCAGTAGGTAGCAGATGAGATTACTGCTATCTCAGTGTCAGAAAAAGGCAATTGAATTGATTCCACTCTAAAAAAAAGGAAATAAAATTTCATAGTAAGGAGTGAAAAAAATATCATATTGGGATTTTGTCTTAAAACTACAATTACCAAAGTGGAAATTTTATCTGATAGTCACCAAATTTTAAGTTGTAAAAGTTACAAGGTAACTTAGACTGCAGCAAGTATTGGTACATTTTGGGTGTGTATGTAATTTTGTAACACAATTTTATAATATGATATTTTTTAACTCATGTTTGACTTTGGCAATATGAAAAGGATCATTATTGAGACTATATAGTTCACTCCATTAATTACTCCAGGCTCTGTTCTTAATTCATTGATATTCAAGTTGCCCTCTTTGGAAATGTTCAGGATGTTATAATTTTTTCCAATGTCGCTGCTTAGTTTAAATTTTCTGATCCTCATTTTAAAGTCTTTGCTTGCAATTCAAGCATTCTCCATCATCCCTTTCATCCTTTTTTTTTTTTTTTTTGGTATAAATACCACAACTTTTGAAATATTTACATTTAGTTTTACTATTAATTTTTAATATGTTTCAATGTGGAATCAATTTGTACAAAATTTTAGTCAACAAGAAACTTCATAGTTACTGTCACGCTGGAAATGGTTGTTTGGGGACAATTTTATAAGTGATGCTATAAGCGATTACTCACTTTTAAGCGATTAGTGTGTTTTATGATGCTATGATCAATTTTACTTCCCTAAACAACTTAAGTTGAAATGATCTAAATTATATTTGTAGAGGGAGGATCCACTTTAATAAAATAAAAGCGAGTTAATCATTAATCAGGAGAAAATATCAATATTAAGTGGGAGATTTAACTTAATGAATGATATGTTACATTCTTTTAAACTTTAAGGTTGACCTTGCAACAAACACATACATATAGTTATGCTTAAGTCAGTCTTATCACTAGGTACCAATATAGTTTGGTTTATGTTGCTACATGTTTTAATTTAGAGTTACCTAATTATTTCTATTATGTTAGATTGAATCCATTGTGTTAGGCTATTTATTTTGATACTGATTCTGATACAGAATTTATTAGCTAGAATTTTCAAATTAATGTGATTCAAAATTTTGAGTAAGATTGAAGACATACACTTATAAGCTCTGCTTAAAAATTTCCCCACTAACTCATACCAATCTATATTTCAAACTACCTAGTTCTACAATCAATCCTTTGACCCATCTCTCCATCCTTTTTTTTTTTGGAGAGATAGTTTTCTTTTGCTCCCTTGTTTTGTTTCTTATAGTCCACATATGAGAATTACATATTTGTCTTTCTCTGACTTATGCTTCTTAACATAATACTCTCAAGCTCCATTCATGTTGCTACAAATGGCAAGATTTCTTTTTTCTAACTGGAATTTAAATTAAAAAAAAAGAGAGATTTTGTCATACCCCTTTTCTAAAATATTGTTAGATTTAGGATTTTGAAAGAAAAAGAGTGAGTTGGCTCCTCTTCTGTGTAAATATATGTTGCTTGCTAATAGTCAATGGTTTTATTTCTAGAGATTTACAAACCAGCTATTAAAACATGTATGCTAGAAATTTTAGTTTCTTGCAAGTAGGAACACTTGATAGTTTCAGTTTTCCAGTGACTCTCTTGGTTCCAGTCCTCTCTGGTTCCACAAATATTGTCAATAGTAGCTTTGTAGCAAGTTCTCCCAAATTCCTTGCTATGAACCATATCTGGGCTGACTGATTTGAATTCATATTGAATAGTTAAATAGCTCTTACTGTCTCTTCATTTATATTATATTTCTATTCCTTTTAACAATTTCTTCTATCCTTTACGTATCATTTTTTTTTTCTTTTGGATAGAGAAGATGGAAGTAAAATATGAGTTGGAAGCCTTGATTTAGCTCATGAATTTCAGGAGAGCCATTTATTTAAAGTGGAGGTCAGAGGATGTGTTTAGTTTTTGTGCAAACATATCCAGAAAAAAAAAAAAAGCAAACTTTTTTTCCCCCTTACACACTTTTTTACAGCAGCCTAACTTGTTCTGGACAAATTGCTACCTGCCCATCCCATCTTCATCTTTCATATCAACCTTTTTGTTTCTTAAGAACAATGTCTAAATAGATATACTATAGTACCTTCATGTAGAATATATTTGGCGTATGTTAGCAGAAAGAAAAGTAATTAATATGTTGCAGAGTAATTTGTTGAAAATAAAAGCTAATAAATTTAGGCAGATTATCCCAGATTAAAATTAGAACTGGGAGGACGGTTGAGACATTCTCCTCTGTTGTAATAAGCACTGTGGCTTTTTAGTGAGGAGGATACTAATAGGCAATTATCTCAAAGAATGGGAAATCAGAAATAGTTGGGAGAAAAGTTTTGGATTCCTCCCAAAGTGTTTATTTTTTTATTTTTTATTTTTTATTTTTTTTAAAGATTTTATTTATTTATTTGACAGAGAGAGACACAGCGAGAGAGGGAACACAAGCAGGGGGAGTGGGAGAGGGAGAAGCAGGCTTCCCGCGGAGCAGGGAGCCCGATGTGGGGCTCGATCCCAGGACCCTGGGATCATGACCTGAGCCGAAGGCAGACGCTTAACGACTGAGCCACCCAGGCGCCCCACCTCCCAAAGTGTTTATATGCCTCCTATTTGTACAGTTTTCTGATTGTTCTTTTACTTCAGTTTTTATATTGTAGGAATGATTCAATTCCCCAGAGAATGAAAATCTGAGGACCAGAGCAGAGAAGATGGCATGGTCTTTTCAACTTGGAGGGAATTTCCAGTGGGGTCCTACACTCTCTGATCCTTTTCCATGGGATAGACTTCAAAATACTTATATCTTTTGCTATTATTCTTGCCGATACTTTATATATGGCAATAATATTCACAGAAGTAGCTATTATTTGTTAAACAGCTGTGTTTCAGACATCATAACTATCTCTAACAGCCAGGACATGTATACGAGATGTTTAATCTTATCTTCATTTTACAAATTAAGAAACTGAGATTAGAGAGTTAAATAACAAGACAATATCTCCCAATTATGAAATGCCAAAACCAGGAATCTAATACAGTTCTATCAGGTTTCAAACCTCTGTTTCTTCCACTTTAGCACATCGCCATGCTTAGCTTTCAATACTAAGTTATAAATTAGATTTGAACTAACTTTGGGTAAATTTTGGAAGCAAAAACGAGTTTTCTCCTTACACCATGTCCTTCCACATGTTTTTGTGGACTTGTTATGAGAACTGAATTCAATTAATCACATCTATCAGGAAACTTGCTGCTACTGTACACAGATTCACTGTATATTAAATTAATATGTCTTTTTTGTGGACTATCAAGACCTTTCCATTTGAAAATGACATACCATTAAACATTTTATTTATTACTTTTGGCAGTCAGATTTTAGCCAACTGCCAGTGCTTTTTGTTTCATTTATAGTACGACAGAAAGGACAATGGGGTGCCTCGGAAAGCTCCCACATTTTGGGATTCTGTTCTGTGCACAGCTTTTCTGCTGCCATTTTGGAGAAAGAAAGGGACCTATGACAATAGTTATGACAGCAGATGTGATTTTTATGTGGTACCAGCTCTTTTCGCTGGGCAGAGGTAAGTACCATCGAAAGTTGACACTAAAAATGCAGAGCACCACGCCAATATGGAATGTACCATCCCTAAAATTCATCTGCTCTATGGCAAAGAAAGCTTTATAGAAATACAATGAGAATAATGAACATTTTATTTACAAAGCTATACTTGCATTTAAGTGAAAATTCCATATCAAAACAGGTAGAGAAGATAGTAAACAAAATAACCTCATTCTCAGTGCATTTTTTTTCTTGTTGCTAACACTGGGAATTACGTTTCCATTTCTTTCAATTCAGTAATCATTTATGGGACATTCTGTGTAAAAGTCACTGTGCTGAAAGCTGTGACAATTAGGAATCTGCCTGTGATACAGCCTCCCCTCAAGGGCAGAAACAGTTTATATTCTAGACTAGCGGTGGACATCCACTGTTTCATAAAAGTTTGTGTAGAGCGTGCAACAGAAGCACGTGTCACGGGAGCACCCTGGAAAGAGAATGGAGAGGAATTTATGGGTCTCTAAGTTGTTCTTTGGAGGATGGATAGAATTTGATTGGTAGAAGAAAATATAGATGAGAAAAGTGAGAAATGACATTGAGATGTAGGAGTGAGATGGTAGGTTGACGATTTGAGTAGCTGAGAAAGATGTGAATAGCTGAGTAGCTGAGAAAAACGAATAGATGAAATCAGAAGTATAAGTTCGTCCTACTATAGATGACTTTGCATGTCAGGTTACTGTATTTCTTATGTAATAATTAAGAGATAGTAAAGGTTTTAGAGCAGGTGAGCTAATTAGTGCTAAAAAATGTGGAAAAAAATTAAGAGTAATAAGTAGCCAGGCAGTCTAGCATTCTGATTAGGAAGGTGGGCCCTGAGGTCATTTTGCCTCGGTTCATATATTCACTCCTCCCCCTGGTAGCTATGTAGTCCAAGACACTGTTCCTTTTCCATTCTTTTTCTGTGTTTTGTAAAATCAAGAGAATACTAATTATATGCCTATCTAACAGTAGTGTTGTGAGAACTAAATGTGATAATACAGAAAAAGAATGAATGCAAGATGATCCACAGAGTAAGTACTCTAAAAAAGTTGGCTGCAATTGATATTTTTAAAAGTTTTTATTTAAATTCCAGTTAGTCAACATACAGTGTAATATTACTTTCAGGTGTACAGTATAGTGATTTAACACTTCCATACAACACCTGGCGCTTATCACAGCAGGTGTACTCCTTAACTCCCATCACCCTTCCCCCCCCCCCACTTCCCTTCTGGTGACCATCAGTTTGCTTTCCATAGTTAAGAGTCTTTTTCTTGGTTTGCCTACCTCTCTCTTCTTTTTCCCTTTGTTCATTTGTTTGGTTTCTTAAATTTCACATGAAATCATATGGTATTTGTCTTTCTGTGACTGACTTATTTCATTTAGCATAATACACTCTAGCTCCATCCATGTTGTTGTAAATGGCAAGACTTCATTCTTTCTGATGGCTGAGTAATATCCCATTGTATGTAGTGGTGTGTGTGTGTGTGTGTGTGTGTGTGTATACATATATATATATATATATATATATATATATATATATCCATATATGTGTGTATGGATACATATATACACATGTATATATACATACATATGTACACTGATGAATGGATAAAGAAGATGTGTATGTATATATATATATATACACACATGTGTGTATGTATGTGTGTGTACATATATACATCCATCCGTATATATATCCATCTATGTGTGTGTGTATACGTATGTGTGTGTATATATATATATATATATACACACACACATCTTTATCCATTCATCAGTTGATGGATATTTGGGTTCTTTCCATAATTTGGCTATTGTAGATAATGCTGCTATGAACATCAGGGTGCATGTATCCCTTTGAATTAGAATTTTTGTATTCTTTGGGTAAATACCTAGTAGTTCAATTGTTGGATCATAGGGTAGCTCTATTTTTAACTTTTTGAGGCACCTCTATACTGTTTTCCAAAATGGCTGCACTGGTTTGCATTCCCACCAACAGTGTAGGAGGGTTCTCCTTTCTCCACATCCTTGCCAACACCTGTTGTTTCTTGTGTTGTAGATTTTAGCCATTTTGACACGTGTGAGGTAAGTAAATCAATCAGTGTGATATACCATTATCACCATTATTTTATTAGTAAAAGAAATGATAAGAACCATATGATCATTTCAATAAATGTAGAAAAAGCATTTGACAAAGTACAACATCCATTCATAATTAAAAACCCTCAACAAACTAGGTTTAGAGGGAACATACCTGAACATAATAAAGACCATATATGAAAAGCCCATAGCTAATATCATCCTCAATGGGGAAAAACTGAGAGCTGTTTCCCTACAGTCAGGAACAAGACATGATGTCCACTCTCGCCATTGTTATTTAACATAGTACTGGAAGTCCTAGCCACAGCAATCACACAACAAAAAGAAATAAAAGGCATCCAAATGACAAGGAAGAGGTAAAATTCTCACTATTTGCCGATGACATGACACTTTATATACAAAACCCAAAAGACTCCACAAAAAACTGCTAGAACTGATAAATTCAGTAAAGTTGCAGGATACAAAATCAACATACAGAAATCTGTTTCATTTCTATACACCAATAATTAAGCAGCAGAAAGAGAAATTAAAGAATCAATCCCATTTAGAATTGCACCAAAAACCGTAAGATACCTAGGAATAAACCTAATCAAAGAAGTGCAACTGATATTTTTTTATGTAACATTTTACTAGCATTTCTAGATATATTTAGATAATATGAGTGGGAGATATTTAAGCAAGAGAGGTGGCATGGGAGGTAACTGAAAGGTCTAAGGTTTATGAAAAGGAAGTCATGGACAATGAGAGCAAGTAAAAGGGGTCATGGTCATGGTAGCTTAAACTGCCCAGAATGCCCAACCAGCTAAGAAAGTGTCCAGCAGTCAAGACTGACTCTAATGAAGTTAATACCTCTTAGAAAGAATGAGACCAGTAGGTTTTGTGTATTTTGAGTGCAAGACAGTGAGCTCATCTTGACTGTCAGTGACAAACTTACATTTTCCACATTACACTATAGCCACTGGCTTCAAAATTTTCATGCAACAAAATATTTTATATATAGTGTTCTTGAAAATAATTTTTAATTTGAATTTCACTTATTTTTCTTCATGTAGTATTGCCACTATTTTCTTTTAAAAGTAATAATAAATGAAGAGTAAAAGGGTAGCAGGAGCTAAGATGAAGAACAAAAATAGGTACTCTTTAAGCTAGATAATGTGAATTAAAAGCTTCAGTTAATGAAAACAAAAGGAAATAAATTCTGCTGATGTAATGTACAACATGATGACCATAGTTAATAGACTGTGCTATATATTTGAAAGTTGCTAAGAGAGTAAATCTTAAACGTTTTTATCACAAGAAAAAGATTTCATAACTATATGTGGTGTGGATGTTAACTAGACTTATTGTGGTGATCTTTTTACAATACTACTATACAAACTAATACAATGTATACAAACTAATACAATGTAATATGTCAATTATACCTTAATTAAAAAAAAAAACAAAAAGCAAAAGGAAAGGGCAGAAACAGTGAATTTAAAATAGCAATAAATTAAATAGTATTCATTTGGGACATTTGTGCAATGCCTTGAAATTTTTAATATCAAATTATATACTTTTAAAAATATGATCCTTACAGGAATACTAAGAAATAGGCCATGCACATGGGAGAGTTTGAGGGGATCCAGTAAATTACATCCCTTCTCTCTGCCAATATTTGGAAAAATGAGAGATGGACATAGAAATCAGAAAAATTCATTCATTGATTCAACAAATATTTACTTAACTCTTCCTCATACTTGCCACTCTTAAAGACACTGGTGATAAAGCAGTGAATGAAACAAAAAGATTCCTGGTTGTAGAACTTACTGGCCCACAGAAGGGGTTGAATGACAGATGGTTTGGAGACACAGAGATACACTGCTCAAAGCCTACTTCAAGACAGGACATGATGAGCACTGCCCAGTGAGAAGTACTGTGGCTAGATGCCAGTCCCAGGCCTTGGGGGATGCAAGCCTAGCTATGCTTCAGCTTTGGAACCAAGGTCACACTCTGCAGAGCAGACACCAGCCATGCCTCACCAAGGCCCTACCCATTTCTGCTCAGTGTGGGACTCCCTTAATGGATTCACTTGGGATTTGCAGAGAGGGTTTCAGGTCTTCATCACAGTAAGAGTGTTCCAAGTGCTCATTCCATGTGCCCAACCTCACAATTCCATTTATTTCAGAAGTATTAACCCTTCCCCCAACCCTGTGGTAGTTCTAATTCAGAGACAATATCCTTTCCTGAAGAGCTATCACAGATGTTGGTAAAATATAGAAGATTTCATTGGGGAGGGTATGTGCTAGGGTGAGTGCTATGAATTGTGTAAGACTGTTGAATCACAGACCTGTACCTCTGAAACAAATACTACATTATATGTTAAAAAAAAAAAGAAGAAGAAGATAGTAGAAAGCGTATAATGAAGGGGGGGAAATCGGAGGGGGAGACGAACGATGAGAGACTTTGGACTGTGAGAAACAAACTGAGGGTTCTAGAGGGGAGGGGGGTGGGGGGATGGGTTAGTCTGGTGATGGGTATTAAAGAGGGCACGCATTGAATGGAGCACTGGGTGTCATACGCAAACAATGAATCATGGAACATTACATCAAAAACTAATGATGTAATATATGGTGATTAACATAACATAATAAAATTTAAAAAAAAATAGAAGATTTTACTGTTATAAGGAAGTCTGTTGTTGGGTGTAACTTTAGAGCTAGGGCCAAAAAGGGCTTGCTTACTCCTTACCTGTGAAGTACACGGTCTTACCTTCACAGTCTCAAGCAGTATGAACAACTGCAAGGAGGTGTCTTACTGAAGTGTGGAGAATACAAACTTGGCAGCAGGAAGGTTAGCAAAATAAATATAAGCCAGATTCAGCACCCAGATAAGTCATCCCTTCCACAGGGCTGGGCGAGTGAGGGGCGGTGAGAGATGTGATGCCCACTGCAGCTGAAACCTATCCACAGGGAAACATGACATCATGGAAAAGGAGGCTGCTTATTTATAGACCCAACAGGCATTATTTTTCCCATTTCAAAGATAACGAAAATAAAATTCAGAAATACTGAGTCACTTGCCAAAGATTATATAAGAAGTAAATTCTGGAGCCCGGACTCACAGCTTTTTTAATTCAAGTAAATCCATTTGAATATCTTCTCTATATCTGAATGCCATCCATGCATCAAGCTAGAGTATAGGTATAGAGGACTAAGCACCTTTGTACTTAAGATATTTCAATTAATTCAGAGAGTCAGAAACTTTGGATGATTTCAATACAGTATTCTCTATACAATGTTTGATTCAGGATACCAAGAGGCCATTGAGACCCCCTTGTCAACAACGTGTTGATGAAAGGGTATGGGTGGCTTCCCAAAAGAGGTCGTAGTTGAGTTGAATTTTGAAGGCTAGTAAGAACGACCTAGATGAGTGGGTAGAAGATTAAAGGTAGAAGGCAATTCTGGATAAAAGGAGCTAAGGCCTGATGTAATGTATGGGGATTAACATAACAATAAAAAAATTAAAAAAAAAAAAAAAAAAAGGAGCTAAGGCCTAGAGATCTGAGAGAGCACAGAACCTTCAGGGAAGATAAGCAGTTACAAATGGCTAGAGAATGTAGCACAAGGAGAGAGTGATAAAATATAGGACTTTTTAAAAACACACACAGTGCCACTCAGTCAAAAACGTACTGTGTGCCAAACAGTACTGTGTGCTGAGGATGTAACAGGAATGGGTAAAATAAATGGGGTCTAGATCCTGAAACCACCCTGTCTGAACGTGTTCTGACTAGGGAAGGATATGTTTCTAGAAGGAAAGGCAGCAGCACTTACTTGGTGCTGGGGTGGGCATGGAAAAGGCTTCCTAGCAGAAGGAAATTCCAACCTGAGACAGGAAGTATGAGTAGGGTTTTACCAGAAGAAAGGTAAGGGAAGAACATTCCAAAGAGAGGAAATAGGATGTGCAAAAAACAAAGGGCCAAAAGAAAAGGCCATAACTTGTGAACTGAAGAACACTAGAGAATAGAATGTGAAACAAGGACATATATTCAGTTGAAAAATGATGTTCTAAGAGAAAACATATGTGGTCTATCATCACTTTAGTAAGTGTTAAATTCTATATCCATCGCTTCTAAAATCTGTGAGAAATCTCCTTTATCAGGCCAAAGGAACACAAGAAGGGCCAATCACATGATTGTACATATAGTTGTTGGGAAACTGCTAAATTGCCCCAAATTTGACAGTGATCTTATAAACTCCTCAAATTTCACAACTCTGCTTTCATCCCACTGACTGTAGGTTTTTTTAAAATTGTAAAAATGCAAATGCCTCTAGGATTCTAACATTTTAACTTTACTGATATTTATAGCAGAGTAGGAATAAACTATCCATTTTTAATGGCGTTAGAGTAGAATACATAAAACTTGACATGGAACACCCGTTCTAATTTGTCAGAGCTGACTAAGTTCAATTTTTCTTCAGGCAATAGGACCAGTAATAGGGCTGTGTACCTGGGTATTGCAAATCACATTATAAATGAGAGGACCTCCAAACAAACCTCTGAGATATAGACTTTTTCAGCTGTTTTCAACATGCTCTCTTAAACATCTACGTGGAAAACGTGTTTCAACATTTAAGCTAAATCTTGTATGATTTTCTTGATATCTCAGAATCTAATTAGAAGTTTTGTGCAAACATTTAATATGTACCTAAGAACTTTTAATACATATATAACTCCTAACAGATATTTATTTTATTTTATTTTATTTTTTAAAAGATTTTATTTATTTATCTGACAGAGAGAGACACAGCGAGAGAGAGAACACAAGCAGGGGGAGTGGGAGAGGGAGAAGCAGGCTTTCCACTGAGCAGGGAGCCCGATGCGGGGCTCGATCCCAGGACCCCGGGGATCATGACCTGAGCCGAAGGCAGACGCTTAACAACTGAGCCACCCAGGCGCCCCTCTAACAGATATGTATAAAGGAAACAATGTTAGCTTTTGTGTTTTATAAGAGATTATATGTTGTTGTGCTCTAATGTAAGGTAAAACAGAAATATAACCAAAAGACAAAGGAAATAAAATATGCTTTTTAAAAGAAAAATCTTGCCGCTTGAAAAATATCTCAAAAACAACTTTACATGGTAGAAGAAAATCACTGCAAAGAATGGAATCGTCAGCATTAAGTATTTGCTCTAAGTCAGCCATACTTAATTTTTAATGATGCTAACAATAGCAGCAAACCAGCCTCTTGTTTTGCTTTGTTTACGTGATGTTATTTCGCCATTACTTTGACAAGTGGAGTTCAGAGGGAGTTCACTCAGAGATACTACATCTTTTGGAAGATGCAAGACTGGCACTGGAGACCACTGGGGACTCTCTGTTTCACAGTCTATATATGAACACACTTAGAACAATTTGGAATCTTCTATTTCATGTCCTGCCCCTAGCTATCTTATTTGTTGGAACCTGTGATCAGATTACAGAAAGATTACACTTTAACCTGCATTTAATCTAAGCTAAATAGATATCAGAAGCCATGTTAAGAAATTCAATTTTGTTGCTTTTAAGAGTCAGGTGAAGGTGGGGTTTTATTTTGGTATATTAAATGTTGCTGAGCAACATAAAATTGTTTTCAATATAGTTTATACCAGGGAAGGGCAAAAGTAAGTTGTTCCTACATTTCAAGGGGATACTTTCTATGAAATTTCCTCTGCAGATACCAGCATCTCGATGAGCAAAAGGTCAGGAAGAATTATAACAAAATGTATGTTGGAGAAAATCTTAGGGGAAAAGATATTACTCCTAAAAGGTATTTCGAAGTCTTAGACATTGCAACCCTGTCCTTTTTAATACAGTGGTTACTTTTTTTTTTTTTTTATAATAGTAAAGTGCAGCTTGTCATTCTATCCTTTTCAATTATTGTTCTTTCTATTGCTATTTGAGGCCAGTAACTTTACAATCCATTCTTAGCTCATCTTTAATAAGCATTTACAGTTGAACGGACCTAGGTTATACTGTTTATTATTTCTAGGCTTCATAGGGGTCTAGGTAGTTTCATAGTACTTCCATTATGCACCATAATGATGAAGTAACACAAAAGACTTAGTGATCTTTGGGATGCCTTTTTTTTTCTAATTATGTGCATGAGTCACTTTTGTTGTATGGATGACAATGCCACCTTTAACTTGATTTACATATAATTTAAGAATTACTTGAGCAATAGAACCTTTATTAAAAACTTCAAAGTACTTTATGGAGTCCTAGAGATCCAACTTTTTCACTTATGATGAGGGGTTTCAGGTCTTATAGGAAAACACTGAGGTTGTGGGGGTTTGTTTTTTACACACTGCTTTAAGGAAAATCAAATAACCCATGTTACAAATAAAAACAAAGATAGGACAAAAATCTAGAAAAATCATATAATCACACAAAGACTACCATGACTCTAAGATGAAATCTTTTACATTTTAACTATTGGCATTTTTTTCCTTTGAGCAAATAAAGTGAAATGTTAATAAAAATGTAATTAACTATACAAGAAACTGTTTTTACTGTCTCCTCTTGAATAATTTCTTTTTTTACATGGTATATTTTTTCCTTATTTCAAACAAGGGAGAGTAATTAATCTTTCCTTTACAAAAAAGGGAGGGGTATACAAAAGGTTTGAAATACTGTATGGTATAGGATCAGAGTGATTGTTATTATTTTTTTTTTTTCAAGTTAAGGGGACCAACCCTCTTCTAAATTGATGCTTCCAAGATTCTTCTGTTTGGGCCACTGGAAGCCAATTCATGGCTGCATTTCTGGAGAGTACATAAAACTAACATTGTTACGTAGTTTCACTGACAGACGCGCACTCATGCAAAGCAAGATGGATGGGATGTCGGTTTTCTCTATCATGGGATCTCTATTTAGTGACCCAGATGAGGACTGAGAGAACTTGTCACACAAGCATGACAGGGCCAGATACGGCTTTAAATGGAGTTCCAAATCTCATACAGATTTGAAGTTGCAGCTAGAGCACAAAATTTGTCATAAAAGACTTGTCAGTACCGAGTTCATTAAGGTAAAGGATGATAGTACTTTATCTGGACACAATTGAGCTCTCCTTTGGCGGCCAGATCTTCAGTCACAGGAGAGCCGTGTTTTGTTTTGTTTCTTTCCTTAAAGACCTTTTAAAATGATTTCATTTAGATTTTCCTTGTGCTTTAAACTTAACTCAAAAGTTTCTTATAGCATTTCCACCCCCCCACCCCCCGTTTTACTTCTTTTTTTCTCCTTTGTTAAATTTGGACGTGTGTTTGTGGTGTCAATTCACAGGCACTGGGGACCTGACTGAGTCTGGAGGTGAGGTGTTAAACCGCTCAGGGCAGAACTTTTAACACTTAAGGTGAAAGACAAGGCTCTTAATCACTTGCACTGTGACTGCCACGTTCAAAATTTCATGGCTGCCATGGAATTTTCTTCTAGTCAACATCCAGAGATCAATAAAGGTATTCAGAAACACAAGGCTGTCCCAGGTTTAACTGAAATCCTGATGTTACAAATTCATGAAGAATTTCATTCCTAAATGCAAACAGGTTTCCAAGAAGGTAAGTCTGCTATTTTAAAATACACTATTTTGATAGCAATTTTTAACTATTAATTTCAGCATAATTCATATTTGTTATATCTTTTTCAAAGACTGTTAGAGCTTTCTGGTTTGTTAGCATTTTTAGTTTTTAGTTTTTAGTTTTTTTTTCTTTTCTAAATACAAGAAACATACTCATGAGGTCATCAGAGGCGTCTCACTCCTATTATCTTCATTTTATAGATGGGAAAAACAAAGGGAAAGATGAGTGGGAAAATAAAGTTATTTTGTTCTTGTTTTAGAAAGTAAGAAAATGACAACTGATTTACTTTGCAGTCTTGATTTCTAGCTTATATTTAGCCAAAACTATGATCAAATATTAAATGATGTATCACAAATGTGGTTATGCTCCTTCCTGTCCCCTTTAGGACTGAAGGTCCAGCCACTGTACCTGCTGCCAGATGTCAGCTCTCAGCTGATGGCTTTTGCTAGGAATTGTGCCTTCCCCATGTAGCCAGTATCCAATAGGAGTGGGATACTTGGCCCCAGCTCAGGATGTCTCTAAAGTGTCACCTCAGGTTTAGAGCTACCATGAGACCAGCTGAGGTGTCTGTTGAGATTACATTGAGCACAACTTCTCATTCTGCCCTGACCATCTTGATTCCTTCCCTTCTTCCCCAGGTTTTGATCCCAAAAATACTCTATAATAATCTCCCCTGCAACTATATTTTGTCTCAGATTCTGCTTCCCAGGAAATCTGACCAGTGACATGATATTTTGAGTTTATGGAGTGGGGGAAACACACCAATATTTACCCTTCATTTTTTTCCTCTCAATATTTCTGATATACATTAAAATAATTTTCTTTTGGGGCGCCTGGATGGCTCAGGTGGTTAAGCATCTGCCTTCGGCTCAGGTCACAATCCCAGGGTCCTGGGATCGAGTCCCACATCAGGCTCCCTGCTCAGCGGGAAGCCTGCTTCTCCCTCTCCCTCTGCCTGCCGCTCCCCCTGCTTGTGCTCTCTCGCTTTCTCTCTCTCTCTCTCTCTGTCAAATAAATAAATAAAATCTTTTAAAAAAATAATAAAATAAATAAAACATTTTTCTTTTATTACATTGTATTCAAATAGCTTTTGAAATAAAACAATACATAGTTTTTCCTCACAGTTTCTATGAGTCAGGAGCACGGCATGGCTGGGTCCTCTGCTCAGGCTCTCAGCAAGTCTGCATTCAAGGTGTCAGGCAGGCTCTGTTCTCATCTGGAGGCACAACTAGGGAGGAATCTCTCTAAACTCCCTCATGTTGTTGGCAGAATTTATTTATTTGCAGAGGTAGACCTCATTACATATTGTTTCCTCAAAGCCAGCAACAGAACACACTCACACACGCACACACACACAAACAAACACACATACACACACACACACATAAGTGAGAAATACTATCTGGTACTTCGCTTTCAGACTCAGCTTTAGACCTTCTATGAAAAGAGGTCACCTGATTAGGACAGGCCCACCCAGAATGATCTCCTTTTTGATTAATTTAAACTGATTAGAGACTTCAATTACATCATCAAAATCCCTTTATATTTGCCATGTCCTATTGGTTAGACGCAAGTTATAGGTTCTGCCACACACAGAGATTATAAACAGGTGTCACTCATCTTAGAATTTTACCAACCACATGAAATAAATTTATATTCATTACAAAGCAAGAAGCAGTGATTTCTGATGTTACCTATGTTCAGGTAGGTAAGAATAATTTAATAGAAGGGATGTATATTTCAGTTTAGGAAGATTCTTAAGATCTGGATTTTTTTGCTCTGACACTGGAGCTCAACTAATTGTTAGTCCAGGTTTTCTTTGCTTGACTCTGACTTCTTGTTTCAATTCTTCTGTGCTTCTACTCACAGAGCAGCCAGGGCCCCAAATGTGCTTCCTAGAGTAACACATGCCACCTACTTCTTGGTCTCAAATTTCTCTATACCATCTATTTTTTTCTTTCCCAAATGACTACCTGTTTTGCTTATTGCTGGCTCAGAGTCAATCATTGTTTCCCAAGGAAGAATGACAAAGTTCCTCTCTTTTTCATTCTTCAAAATGGCAATGTGGGCACGCACACTTATGGATCCTTGCATGGAAGTGCATGCTTCTTGTAGTGCCTGGGAGTGGAGGACATTCTGATGCACCATTGTACATGACTTACTTTGGCCAAAGGAACAATATTGGAAAGAGCAGAAGCAGAGGCTTTTGGATTGGCCTCTTGACTTCCTGCCATTCACCGTTAGAAGAATTTGCCTCGCTGGGCTAAGGTGGATGACAGAAAATCAGAGGAGGTCTGAACCCAACCCATATCACAGGCCCATATCACATGACTTGTACCTTGAAGTAGAGCCACCCAAAGAACAGAGCTTAAGACTGGCTTAACCATAACTGACCTCTAGTCAGGTGAGCATGAGAATAAAGGTGTTTGGTTTAAGACACTGATATTCCCAATGGTTTGGTAGGCAGCATTATTGCAGCAATGACTGAGTAAAACTTTATCAGGTATATATGAATTTGTATATATCTACATGAAATTTACGTAATACATTGCATAGATCATAATATAAGAAAAAGGATATGTAACAATCCGTCACTACACTAATCCTAACACTAGGAGGTAATGTTTTCATCTGTAATACATACGGCTTAATGAATGAAGTATCTTGCCCCTCAGTAAATTCTATTAGCCTATCAAATCTTAACTCAAGTCCTATCTTCTCTATGACTCTTCCATTATTTTTTTCCTAGGAACTTCTTTGGAACCCTGCAAGATTTATGAATTTACTAAGTGTTCTAGTTTTAAGTATATTGTGTTTGTTCAGTTGGGTGGAGTTTCCTTCTGTGCTTGTGGTGAACCATGGCATTAGAGATAACACTGTCATTTCCTATGTTTGTTCTTTAGTAGGGCCGTCTTGGAATGAGTGCTATTTATTTACTAGTTCATCAAATATTTATTGAGAGCCTACTATGGACAAGGCACCATGCCAAATTCAGTGTTATCACTTACTCTTCTCTGATAATAGAACTTCTCTACCCAAAACCTTATTGTTAATGACCACACATCCATCTATACTGTAAAATAGAGATCATTAATAGCACTTTCAAATATTGTTTATATCTACCAAATATCTCAATATATATAAAATACAGATATAAAATTTTAAAAGGTTGCTATTGACATAGTCACTAATAAAGATGCATTGATATGGCAATAAAATAATTGAGTAATCATGAAAATATAACAAAGATAACATGTATTATGTCCTTTCTCTACCCCAACTACTTTTCAAAGCATTATATGTATTTGGCCACTTAATCCTTACAATGCCCTATGTCGTTATCATTATCCTCATGGAGGCCAATAAGATTGCTTAAAGACATAAATTTAATAAGTTCTGGAGCCAGGTTAAAACCCAATTCTAGAACAAGAAACAAAGACACATAAAATGGCATACACAGAATATATATATTACAAAGGTGCCAACATCAAAATGGTGGTGAAGAATTCAGATTTTAAAATCAGGTGACTTAGTTTCAAATTTCAGTTTTTACTTATTTGCTGTGTGACCAAAAGCAAGTTAAATCAATTAAACGGTTGTCTCATTTGTAAAATGAGAATAGCAGTAGTTAACTAATTTTTATGTACAAATTAAATAAGATGTAAAACTGTTAGAACAGTGCCTGGCATGCAAAATGTGCTGAATAAATTCCAGAAATTACTATTTCTTCTACTATTCCCAAATTGACTGAATGAGTCAATAGTCTTTGTAGACACCACATGGACAAAATAAATAAATATGGCCCTGTGAGAAATTAACCACTTATAGAGCAATGCTTGCAAGCAACAGCTCTTGTGACTTTCAGTGTGGGACCTGGCTCTGAAACCAGGACTGTACCTTTTTGCCATAGAATCTCTTATCTATGATATGTTTCTCCTAAGTTACACTACCTCTTTCTTGCTCTACTTCAGTTTTAATTGATCTCCTGGATGATGACTGTACAGAAAATAATGAACTTACTGTGTTCCAGACTGTTGTAATCCTCAACAAGTTTATGTGGTGTATTATTTTGCGGGTAGAAAGTTAAGGAAAAAATGCTGAAATGACTTACCCAAGGGTAGAAGAAGTGGATCTAGACCATAGAATCTGTTGTGCTCATCTTCTTAAGTGGTTCATCTCTAACTCCGGTTCCTCAAAATGAATTTTAAAAATTAATTCATTTTTTAAAAGTAGTTTTAAGTTTGTAGAAAAATTAAGCAGAAAGTACACAGCTCTCGAATACTCCATCTTTCCATCCCCTCCCCCTGGCATAGTTTCCCCTATTATATTTGTTACAATTGATGAATCAATATTGGTACATTATTACTAACTAAAATCCATAGTTTGCAATAGGGTTTGCTTTTTGGGTTGTATAATTTATGAATTTTGACAACTGTACGATGGTATATACTGAGCATTACACATCATAAAGAATATCTTCACCATCATACAAATCCCCAGAGCTTTATCAATTTATCCCTCCTTCATTCTTTTCTAACCCCTGGCAAGTCCTGATCTTTTTACTGCCTTTTTACTGGTTTTTCCTTTTCCAGAAGTCATATACTTGGAATCATACAGCATGTAGCCTTTTCATATTTATTTCTTTTACTTAACAATATAAATTTGAAGTTCCTCTATGTCTTCCTTTATTTTAAAGTTTTTATTTAAATTCCAGTTAGTTAACATATAGTGTGAATATTAGTTTCAATAGTAGTATTTAGTGATTCATCGCTTACATATAATAGCCAGTGCTCATCACAACTGCCCTCCTTAATACCCATCACACATTTAGCCCACCCCCCCACCCACCTCCCCTCCAGCAACCCTCAGTTTGTTCTCTATAGTTAACAGTCAGTATTATGGTTTGCCTGTCTCTTTTTTTCCTCCATCTTCATCTGTTTTGTTTCTTAAACTTCACATGTGAGTGAAATCATACGGTATTTGTCTTTCTCTGACTGAACTATTTCGCTTAGCATTATACTCTCTAGCTCTATCCATGTCCTTGCAAATGGCAAGATTTCTTTCTTTTTTATGGCTGAATAATATTCCATTATATATATACCACCTCTTCTTTATCCCTTCACCGATCGATGGACACTAGGGCTGCTTCCATATCTTGGCTATTATAAATAATGCTGCTATAAACACAGGGATGCATGCATTTCTTTGAATTAGTGTTTTTGTACTCTTTGGGTAAATACCCAGTAGTGCAATTGCTGGATTGTAGGTAGTTTATTTTTAACTTTTTGAGGAACCTCCATACTGTTTTCCACAGTGGCTGCACCAGTTTGCATTCCCACCAACAGTCCATTAGTGTTCCCTTTCCTCCATATCCTAGCCAACACCTGTTGTTTCTTGTTATTGATTTTGGCCTCTGTGTCTTTCTATGGCTTGATATCTTACTTCTTTTTATCACTAACTAATATCCTATTGTATGGTTATGCCACAAATTACTAACCCATTCACCTATTGAAAGACATCTGGTTGTTTACAAGTTTGGGCACTTATAAATATAGCTGTTATAACATTTGTGTGCAGGTTTTTGAATGAACATAGGATTTCAACTCAATTGAGTAAATACTTAGGAATGTGACTGCTGGACTGTATGGTAGAGTATCTTTAGCTTTGTAAGTAACTGGCAAACTGCCTTCTAGTGGGGTCATACAACTTTGCACACCTACCAGCAATGAATGAAAGTTCCTGTTGTTTCACATCCTCACCAGCATTTGGTGTTGTCAGCGTTTTGGATTTTAGCCTTTCTAATAGGTGTGTAGTTGTTCCTCATTGCTTTAATTTGCAAACCCCTGATGATATATGATGTTAAGTATTCCTTCATATGCTTATTTGCCATCTGTATATCTTCTTTGGCAAACTGTATGTTCAGAACTTTTGTCCATTTTCAGCTGGGTGATTTTGTTTTCTTATTTTGAGTTTTGAAAGTTCCTTTTATATTCTGGGTAACAGTGTTTTATCAGATGTGTCTTTTGCAAAAATTTTCTCATGGTTTGTCGTCTGTCTTCATTCTCTTAACAATGTCTTGCACAGAGCAGAAATTTTTAATCGCGATGAAGTCCAACTTATCATTGTTTTCTTTCATGGATCCTGCTTTTGATATTGTATTTCAAAAGTCATCACCCAGTCCAAGGTCTTGTAGATTTTCTCCTGCACTATCTTCCAGATTCATAGGTTTGCATTTCACATTTAGGTCTGTGAACCGAGTTAATATTTGTGAGAAAATCTAATGTCTAATTCATTTTTTCGCATGCAGATGTTCAGCTCTTCTAGCACCTTTTGTTGAAAAGACTATTCTTTCTCCATGAAATTTCCTTTGATCCTTTCAAACTGAATTTTTAATCATGAATATGGACCATAATTTAAGCTAAACCATATCAAAAATACTCCTTAAATTTAGTGAATGTCTATCTAGCTGTTATGTATGATGCATAACAGATATATTTTAATTTCTATAGATTTTTTTAAATGTGAGGAAAGTATAGATGCTTCAATATATAGTATTGTGGCAATTAGCTCCGTGAAAAAAAGTAAATGTACATCTCTATCCCAGAGACCAGAATAAATCCTGGAAATATTAATTAGGTGTGATTTTTTTTTTAATAATCAGGACAAAGCCCAATAAACCTACTTTAATTAAGAAAAATATATTACTGTTTTAAATAATTATTGCCCCATATTTATAGCATATTTGTTCAGTATTTATTAAGATCTTATGGTGTGTAAGTTGCTCTGCTAAAAAGGCAGGTGGGAGGTGATAAAAATTTTTTTTTTAAAAGGAAATAGAGTCTGTTTTCCCATAAAGTTTTACAAGCTAGTGAGGGAAACAAACACTGATTTAAAATCATACAAATATATCTTTGAGATACATAAAAACTTAAAAAGTATCAACAGGGAATGCGGAAATGCAGCCTTCTTCATATTTCTATGATCAAAGTTATTTTTCTATCAAATCTCCATTCTTTTCAATGCAGAAAAATGAACTATTTATATCTAGATAAATCAATTATTTATTATCTTTTTTAAATATAATTTCAAGGCTTTTAGTCTTACTTTCTTCTTTCCTTGAGGAGATTCTTAGATAGGGGCACAGGAAAGCTGTACTCTTACCCTTTGGGAATCAACCATTACCTATAATCTTATATTGTCCCATCAGTCCTGGCACTCCCTGAGCTCTAGCCATGTCCCTACTTGATCCCCAGCTTGATGTGTTCTTTACTACCCTCTGCTGACATCCTTTAAGTCCACCAGCTAACTTATGAGCTCCAGGGAACAACGGGACAAATTGAAGGAAGATAGCAAAAAAGAATATATATATATATATATATATATATATATATATATATTACCAACTTGTTTACCCCTCATTACATTGCTCTGTTAAGTGCCCAGGAAGTTAAGAGAGAGAGGCTAGACACATGTAACAGAGGAACCTGTTCTTCAATGAGGAATCAAGAAAGGTTTCCTTGGGAAATTTGTGCTTGAAGTGGCATCTGAAGAATATGTAAGTATTATCTAGTCCAAAAAGGAGAGAAAAGGGGGATACGCAAAATTCTAAGAGAGAAGAAAGCATGACACATGCAAAGGAAAAAAAAAAAAAGTCCTTGGGTTTGGAATTGAAAATGTGCTGTGAGAGGCTGGGGTTATATGTGAGCAAGCTGAGACTAGAGAAGTTTCCATATTTCCTTTAGAGAGCTTCTAAAGGACATAGACACTTTTAGATCAAATTAGTCTTTTGGTCTCCTTACCTCTTCACCAATAATTAATCTGTTGTATATGATTAATCAGTGCTCGGTTCCAACTCTCACATGTTGACAAATATATTTTGGAAGTGCTCTCTTGTGGAAGGTTAATACAGTTCTTTTTCAAAGCACAACATTTAATCTTCAAATTATAGATGGTCTTCCTGAAAGCGTTATTCAAAAGCATCAGCTTATGAGCTTCTTGATTGTATACCTGTAAACCAGAAAAAGCAACACTTGAGTATCACTCAATGATGCTTTTCTACATTAGTAAAGTTGGCTAAAAAAGGACCCTTAGTTATAACACAAGCAAGTTATCAACATCAGAGCACATTAGTTGGGCTGGTAAATAAAATCGTACCTTTGACTACTCTTGCATAATAGCAACCAACATGTAGATTCATCAATGATAGTTCATGCTTTTCCTAACAGTAGTGAAATATTTTGACACTGAGAACTGAATTTACCTAAAAAAACATGTTAACTATATTTTTATTCAAGTCAACTGCTTAAAAAAAAAAAAAAGAAAACTTCTTTTTTAAGCATCCTACTGAGGAGTTCTTAAGAAATTGATCCTTTGCTATGCTGTAATCATGACTAGAAAGAGTTGAGAAAACTTACAGAAAATAACAAGTTTTATTCCAAGGAGGAATCTGTGCACTGAAAGACTGTAGCTTTTTTTTTTTAAAGTATAAAAATAAATGATCTTTTGTAACTTTTAATTACCTTAATTTGAATTTAACACTTTCCTTGGTGTTCTCATTCCTGCTAAAGTCTCTCAGAAGCTGAAATATAATTAATGGTCTTATTCATGCATTTCATATGTTTTCATTGTGCAAATAAATCCGTGAAGTTCCTAATTAGATGAATATGGTCTTTCCAAGTGGTGAATTTGGAATGGCTCTTCTGTTTGCGATGTCATTATAATTCCTAATAATAATAGTAGCCATAATCACCATATTACTCAATACCACCACATAACTCTTTTTAGTAACATCAAATAGTCTAACTTTTCCAATTTTCTTTCTACATAAAAACATTTATATTTTTACTGCCAACCATATTAGACCATGTATTTGAAACATTGCTTTTCTAGGACTGATGCCTGCATGTCATTATCATCTTGTGTCCTTGTCCCTAATAAATGTTTCCCTGTGGGGACCACATGGCACTCAAAGCTGCCTGCAGTCTTTCCAGGAGGCAAATAATTAGCCACAGAAATAATTCATTTCCGGAGGGAATTCAAATTAGCCACATTCTCATGCGTCTCTCTATGAATTTCTTATAAGCTAGGTCAAACTGCTTCAGTTTGGACTTAATGCTGAGTTTCTTTTACTGTGGATAGGAGGGCTTTAGGCAAAAAGGATAGTCTTAATCTGGGATCAGATAGATCCACGAGTTTGTCTTAAAAACTGCGTTAAAGTACAAACTGATGGTTACCAAATGAGAGGTGGGGGGCGGTGAAATAGGTGATGGGGATTGAGGAGGGCACTTGTGAAGAGCACTGGGTGTAATGTTCTATGGAAGTGCTGAATCACTATATTATACACCTGAAACTAATATCACACTGTATGAAATTAACTGGAATTTAAGTAAAAACCTTAAAAAATTAAGTAATCTACTTACATTGGACTTGTAAAGACATTGGACTTTTAAAGACAAAGAGCCAATTAGATTAACTTATGGACCAATTATGTATATAATTGTACTTACAAATGGTCAAATTAAATATATAAATATGAATTAGAGATATAAATAAACTCTCATGTGAGTTGATGTTTGCCTTTCTTATCGGTGGACTAATTTGGTATCTAACTCTGTTTCTTTTGCCCACTTTATAAAGTTCTGTATTTTTCACGTCAATTCTACTGGCTAAACTGATCTTATGTTTTGTACAGCCACTGCCTACGGTAGGAGGTATTTTAGCCTCTTAGATGCTCCCTCTGAAGGTGACAGATTGATATTTATTATGATTATTACTAGATTTGCAGTACTTGGTCCAATCTTCCAAGAACCCACTGGTTTCTTTTTTTTTTCTTCTTTCTTCTCTTTAAAATGTTCTTCTTTTTCTAAGTCATAAACTAAATTTTCTTATCCTTTGCCATCTGTACACCGCACACTCTTTCCCCCCTTGAGTTCTATTCCT
This sequence comes from Halichoerus grypus, assembly GCF_964656455.1. Classification (NCBI taxonomy): domain Eukaryota; kingdom Metazoa; phylum Chordata; class Mammalia; order Carnivora; family Phocidae; genus Halichoerus; species Halichoerus grypus. The sequence goes on along the minus strand of NC_135715.1, from coordinate 46,493,328 downwards.
GCCATTGAGCACTTATATAACCCTCAGGTGCTTTGGATCTTATATCATGAACGTTTTCCCTTGCATCACTAGCTTCTTTGCTGAGGAAATACACTGTGATGTATGCTGATGCCTTGTTTCCTTCTGAAGCTTTCTCTCTCTCCCTCTGTGTTGTAAGAGAAATTATTTATCTAGCCCACAAGAAAATCTATTTTTTGGATAGGAAAGAGCCAACTTCTGTGTAGTCCCACAAAGAAGACAGTTCTCATCAAGAAACTAAGAAAATCCTTTATTTATATGTTCTCTGTTTCTTTAAATCAAAGTAGCCATATATCAAAGGCTGATGGCTGGCAGAGAACAGGAGAAACACTCTCTCAGCACTTTTATCTTTAACTCATTACTGTCTTTTAAATATAAGTTATATAATTATAATGTAAGCTATAACACAATGGATAATCACAACTACATGAGAATAATGTCAATTAAGCCGAACTTGATACAAATAAGGTAGTGGACCTCAAATTCAATGTTTTCTGTTTTACTTTCATTAACATTCTTTCGGTTTTATTTCAATGAGTTTTATTTTTTTTTCTCTCTCTCTCTCTTAGATAAACCTGCAGGCAAAATAATGCTGGGATCCTCAATAACCACCACAGGAAGTTTAACCAATTAAAAGAAAATTTCAGGGAAAGAGGTGCAATTACCACACAAGGAATGGATTTCTGTCAGTAAACAAGTCTCTATGATCAAAATGTCTTATTGCCTGCCTTCCTTCTCCTCTCTTCCCGCCCCCCACCTCTCTCTTACTCTCTCTCCTCATAAGTGTGGGAGTCATTAGTGTTCTTCACAATACCTCCAGTGTTCATTCTTATAGGCAATGCAGGGTAGAATGGCTTGTCTCCGTGTTCTTTGAAGTTTGCAATGGCTCTGGGACCTGCTTTGGCCATGTCTAACTTCTGGACATACCTTGAGCAGCCAATGGGATAATTTGCCACATAATCTTTTTCTCTGGCAACAGAGAACAGAAACACTCAAAATGGTAGCTTTTCCATGGGCTCTGGCTGTGGAGTGATGACGATGACTTTGAGCAAATGTTCCAATTGAATTTCAATGAGTAAAAATCAAGATAAATCCTAAAAGAAGGAAATTAAAAGAACTCATAATGCAAACACCAGAGATAATCATTATCAATAATAGATTATGTAACTTTTGTATTCACACAGTCTGTGTGTGTGTATAAATATATAGTATGTATATACACAGCACATAGATTATGTATATACCATATATATATATATATATATATATATAAAACTCATACAAAGAATCATAACAAAATATCATAATGGCCTGCTTTTCACGTCTTTCAAAGAAGTAAATATTCTTCATTTACTTTCAAGGAAGTAAATATTCTTCTATTATATAACATTAATAAAGTGAGTTCTTGCATCATATGAATATATTCTTATATATTTTGATCATTATTTATTGTTGGTTTTGTTTAAACACACTTGGTTATTTTCAAACATCTGTGATAATAAACACCTTTTGATAAGTATCCTAGCTTCAAAATATTTGCACAAAACATACTCTTTTTCTCTGAGGATAAATTTCTACAGGTAGAGTTTCTGAGTCAATGTATATGCAAAATTGTGTTTTCTTATATGTAAACACATTTTTCAAAATCTAAAAATTTACCCTGTACTAACTATATGAGGTTTTAAGATAGAAATCTTTCTTAACTGTTACCAATTTTACTAATGAAAATAGTTTGAGAGTCTTGAATTTATTTTTATTTATTTAAATACTGGTTTAGTATATGCAATTTTTACATTTTTTTTCATTTGTTTGTTAGGTGTGATACAACTATAGACATATTTTCCAGGTGTAAGCCTGTAAAAATAAAACTTTCTTCCCCTGAAAAGAAAATATTGAACTATTCTGGAAGTGAAGATAATTAAACAATCTGTATGCTGATACAACATACACAGTCAACTTCTTCCTTTAGGCTATAAAATTAAGATACAATATAAATTGTGTTTTCACTAAGATATCTTTTAACTGTCTCAAAGAGATTCTCTGAAGACAAAACTGGTTTGCATTCTTATGATCGCTGGTAAAGTAGTATCACATTTTTATTTGATCAAAACTAGCAATGAATTTATCAAAGCAAACTGAATTTGTTTGAACTCTTCACGACAAATTTGATTTGTTTTAATTTTTTATAATCGAATTTTGGTAATGTTGAACTATTTTCTCTCTAGAGAACAGAACCACAACTACAAAACTCCAACAGTGTCCTTTAATAATCTGCAAAGCAGCTCATTTTCACTATACCAGTAGGTATAGGATCAAATCGGTTATCAGAATGATGAATTTCTGACAATGATTGTTAGAGTTCTAGGTGATAATTGTCTGACTCCTTTTCTACCTGGGGGTATAATCAGAAATAGAAAACGTGAGTTTGAGAAAAATAAAAAGAAAACTGAGGTAAATTTAGGTAATTGCAAATCTATTTGCAAATATATTTTGAGCAAGATACGTGAAACAAAGGCATAGGTCATCAAAAACTTGGTGTGAACCATGAGTAAAAGAAAAAGGATAGGAGATTCTCCTACAATATGAAATATAGCCAGATCTCAGATCTGTATCTTGGTCAAAAGATCACAGTCCAGAAATCATAAAAATTAATTTCAAGATTAATTATTTACTTGAATTAATCAAATTCCATAAATGGGATTTTCTTTCCCAATCACCTTCTTTATACAGCACAGCACAGCTAACACAGCTGTCATACTTCAGATCACTACCCCAGCCCTAGTCCAGCACATTTCTTTGGCATTTTTCATCCCCTTTTCTCTTGATTCTGTACTACAACACTAGAAATAACGTCTTGGGCCCCTGGGTGGTTCAGTCGTTAAGCGTCAGCCTTCAGCTCAGGTCATGATCTCAGGGTCCTGGGATCGAGCCCCGCATCAGGCTCCCTGATCCACAGGAAGCCTGCTTCTCCCTCTCCCACTCCCCCTGCTTGTGTTCCCTCTCTGTGTCTTTCCCTGTCAAATAAATAAATAAATAAATCTTAAAAAAAAAGAAAAAAGAAATAACGTCTCTTAGGAAAGGATCTGCCTCAAAATTAAGTCAGGGGAAGAAACTGATTGGGCCAAGCCAGAATCCTCACTTGCAGATGGATCACAGAGGCCATGTAATGATTGTTCCAGATCAGTACATATATCTTTAGTTGGGGAAGAGAGATTGCTACCAAATACCCAAGGAAATCTCCCAATATTGTCACATAGAAAAGTGAGAGAAATATTTTGCATTCTACCTGAGAATCCAAAATACATTTTATACCAAGGGCAATGAATCAGATTGAGAATATGAAGGCTAATAACTTCTTTAGAGTAATAACAAACTCTTAAGCAAACCAGAAACAAGCATTTTAGGACAGTAAGTGTCATCATTTGTTTTCATTGCCTTATTAACATTTAGATTTTGAAGCATCTATGAGAGAAAGATATGTGAGAATCAAAATAATTATCTAAGAAAAATTAACAACTGGGGAAAATGTCATCATGGGTGTATTAGTCAGAAAGGAAGAAACTATGCTGAAATAACAAGCAACTTGCAGCTCTTAATAAACTAAAGTTAAGTTTCTCTCTCACTCACACAGAATCTATCGCAGTCCAGGCATCTGGTCTCCACGTGCTAACTCAGAGATCCAGGATGCTTCAGTTGTGGCTACATTACCTCCACAAAGCCCAGATCAGGGGAATCTGAAGGGCAGTCCCTTTCTTTATCATGGACATGAGATACATTTTTTCTGCTCACATTTCATTGGCCAAAACTGATCACTTGATCTCATCTAAACTCAAGAAGGTGATATAGTTTTCTATGTGTAAAAGATGGATAAATATGAAATAATTTGTGATAAGTATCCAGCACAATGCCTATCAAACTGTGAATATCTTGTTTAATTGTAATGAAGGTTTACCCATTTATAAAAATCTCAAGTTTCTCTAAAATATATATAAAAAATATTGGAATTATATGCTAAAATATCAACAATGATTTCTGGGTGGAATGAATGCTTTTTACTTCTTTTATTTTTGAGCTGTTTTAGCATAGGATTTTATAATTTTTCAATCATAAATACATATAACTTATATACACATACGGTTAGACTGCATATATAATTATTTTTATATAAATGTGTGTATATATATATAAAGTGAAATCATCTTTTTATTTTCCTATGTTTAATTTATTAAATATGAATGTGAACAAATGCTTCTGAATACATTTTTTGGATATTTATTCTGGAAAATTGCCTTTCAAATATATAGTGGTCTGCCAGAATTGTAATTTTTGCAGTCAGTGTCCTACCTAATTCATTGATTTGTTTGGTTAATATTCATAAATATCTTCTTTGTGCCAGGCACTATTCCAATACTGAGTATTTGAAATAGGGGTAAAAATTAGGAGTCCCTATAGAATTTACATTCTAGTGAGAGAAGGTCATAAAATAGATGAGAAAAATCAGTAAAATATATAGGATGCTAAAAGTGGTAATGAAGGAAATAAAACAGGTAACAGAGATAGAAGTGCAGAGGTGGTAAAAGGAGGGAATTCAATGTTAAGTAGTATGAGGGAAGATCTCTTCATTAAGTTGATTTCTGAGTGAAAAATTTAAGGTTATGAGAAAGTCAAGCTATGTGGATATCTGTGGACAGAGCATTCCAGACAGAAAGACCAACAAGAAAAAAATGACCTGAGGCAGAACATAGTAAATGTTCCAGGAATAGGAATGAGGCCAATAAGGACAGAGAGGAAAAAGCCAGGGGAAAGTCACAGAATTCGAGGTCAGAGAGGTCAGGCATGTGGCAGTATATTCTCTGGGATCTTGTAAGCCATGACAATGAGTTTAGCTTTTTGAATTGGGAAGTCATGGGAGAATTGTAAGAAAAGAAGAGATAATATATATTCTGGGTCACTCTGCCTGCTGTGTGCAAACGTATGTTAAAGAGGACCAAGGGCAGAAGCAGGAAGATCATTTGGGAGCAAGAATCCAGATAAGAGATGATACTCTCTCCAACTAGAGTAGTAGTAATGGAAGTGGAGAGAAATGATCAGATTATTGATTCATTTTGAAGGCAAAGTCAAAAGGATTTTGGTGACATACCACACTTGGAATTTTGCAATTTGGTGACATATTACACTTTGGTGACATATCACAAAAGGATTTTGGTGACATATGAGATTTGTTCACCTAAAAGAATAGAATCCCCCACTACATAAAAGGGGAAGACTGCCATGGCAGGTTTCACGCATAAATTCAAGAGGTATCCTGTACATGTTCAGTTTGGAGTCCTTAACAAAATAATCAAGTGAAGGCATTCAAAAAGCAACTAAATACACTAGTCTGCAGTTTCAGGAAGAGAGAATTGCCCTGAAACTACAATAATAGAATGAGCTAATGCTTATAATGCACTTATTATATACCAGGAACTATTCTTTTTTATTATATGTATGAATTATCTATTTCAAACAAAATTCTCATGATGTAGGTTCTATTATTATCAACATTTTATAGTGAGGAAACTGAGACACAAAGAAGTTAAGTGTTTGTTTCTAGGACAAAGAGCTAGTAATACATAGTGAAAGTCTGTGTGTCTATTAGCCTGCTTCCTGCCTCTCTTGGTAACTAATCATGTAGCTAGTATTTAAAACCATAAACTGGATGAGATCCCCAAGAGAGTCAGGAGAGAGTGGAAGAGATCCAAAGACTGAGCCCTAGAGCACTCCAGAATTAAGAGTTCTTAACTCTTGAGAAAAATATCAGCCCTGACAGTGGAAAAAGAGTATGTCATAATGAAGAAAACAAGAAGGTTGTGCTACCTTGGAAGGAAAGACAGTGTTTCAAGGAGAAGGGTGGGATGAATTGTGTCCAAAAATGCTGATAGGTCAGATAAGAAAAGCTCTCAACTGATTCTCATTATCTCAATATCTCATTGAATAAGAAGGACTCATCTAAGAAAAGTGAGAGGTAAAGATATAGGAAGAGAAATGTATAGGAGACAGAATGGACTGGGAATATCTCCTGTGAGAGCTGGGCAGCATTTGGGGTCAGCCTCACTTGTAGGAGCAACACAAATGAACACTACACAGAGATGCTACTCAACATCTAACAGATGGGCCAAAACCAAAATGTTTGACAATATACTGTGTTGGGAGGATGCCATGAAAGAGACAAGCTCTCCAATACATTGGGAGTCAGAAGAAAAAATGGTACAATCCTGATAGGAATTTAGAAGGACTGGGAAAATCATATATGCATTTAGCTTTTGACCCAGCAAGCCCACTTCTGGGAAACACTGCCAAATTATGAAAAGGCTCATGTGCATGGTTATTTATTATGGTATAATTTGTAATTATGAAAGTTTGGAAATAATCCAAATGTTTATGAGTGCAGGAGTAGTTGAACAATCCATGATTCATCCACATACCAAAACATTCTGCGGGCTTAAAAATGGAGAAAGAACATTTTTCCACACCCAGGTTTTATTTATTTTTTATTTTTAAAGATTTTATTTATTTATTTGAGAGAGAGAGAACGAGAGAGAGAGAGAGCACATGAGAGGGGGAGGGTCAGAGGGAGAAGCACACTCCCTGCTGAGCAGGGAGCCGATGCGGGACTCGATCCTGGGACTCCAGGATCATGACCTGAGCTGAAGGCAGTCGTTTAACCAACTGAGCCACCCAGGCACCCCGCACACCCAGGTTTTAAAGTAATTAACTTGTATTCCCTTCCAGTCTCTTTATGATTTCCCTCTCTCCGCTGACCCTTTCATTCTCCTCCCCCCGCCCTCCAACTTTCATTCTTCTTCCTTCCAACTGCCAAAGAAAACTCAAATCTCTCGAAGTTAAACAGGTAAGGTAGACCTTATTCAAGGCTATTGTGATAGCAAAGAGATGTTCACCTCTACTGTAATAAGAGGCTGGAGAGTGTTTAAGAGTTGGGTTGGGAGGCTCATAGGCCATCTATATTTGTTCATTGACCTTACCAGAAGGAAAAGTCAATTTCCTCTTACCTTCATGATGAGAAGATAGTTCTACAACTTGAAGTAAGCAAGGTGCTCCTACCCTCCTACAGAAACTGGGAAATAGTGCCTCTTTCTTCCTTGATGGTTACATTTCAAAGGGATGGCTGCCAGGTCCTTAGAAAGATAGTCCTGAACAGTAAAGCTGGCAAAAGGCTTTCTAAAAGATTTACATCTCAAAGGAACAGAGGGAGAATTTACAATTAAAAGTTTTTTAAGGGAACACTCTAAGGAATGTCAGGAAAAAGAGTCAAGAAAAAGGCTCTCTAAAGTTTAGACAAGCTGAGGGGAACATTAAGGCCCTCTTGGTCCCTCCTGCCCTCCCTCTGGCCCTCTCTCCTTTCCTTTCTTCCCTTCCTTCCTTCTTTCCTTCCTTCCTTCCTTCCTTCCTCCCTTCCTCCTTTCTTTCTTTGAATATTTGGTGTCCAATCCTTTTAAAATTTATCTTGATGTACACATAGATGACCTTTGACTGCTATATCTGGTGTTCACCAGCAATGTGAAGGCTGATGACTGGGGATCTATTATTAATGGAAGCTTTTTTACAACTTCTATTAAAAGGGCGCCTGGGTGGCTCAGTCGTTAAGCGTCTGCCTTCGGCTCAGGTCATGATCTCAGAGTCCTGGGATCGAGTCCCACATCGGGCTCCCTGCTCGGCGGGAGGCCTGCTTCTCCCTCTCCCACCCCTCCTGCTTATATTCCCTCTCTCACTGTGTCTCTCTCTGTCAAATAAATAAAATCTTTAAGAAAAAAAAAAAAAAACAACTTCTATTAAAGGAGCAGTGCTGATTTAAAATAATAATAATAATAACAACAGAAGTAACCTTCCATAAGAATAACAAGGAGAACTAAATTCTACTTATTTTCATTTGAATTTTTATTTTTGTGAAAAAACTTTTTTTTGTATTCTGATAATTATATAATCTTGAGATATATCCTGGAGGTTCAAGAATCATTTCACCTCTTCATTTTTTATAGATATCCAAAAAGAAAAAGAAAAAAAGATGGATGGTTGAATTTGTAAGTTTCTTTCATATTTATTGAAAATATTGGCAATATACCAGCTATAATTGATCAGTATTACCTTCTACTTCTTAGACTAACTGTTCAAAATTAGTTGTGGGTCTATTAGGATAAAATCTTCCATGTAATACAGAGAAGGAAGATGCGTTGTGTAAGTCTATCCCAAATGTCAAAATTTTAAACACTAAAGTGATTGTATCAGCCTAATTATCAAGTTTTTAAATTTTCTTTTGTTTCCTAAAAATCATTTCTGGCCCTGCCTCTAATGAAAATTATTAACAGATATATCAAAATATCATTTCTGCCATATTATGGGTTTTTTTTTTCATAAAAAAGACAAATAACTTAAGTGCAGAATTTATTTTTAAGTTGCTGAGAAAATTGCTAAGGAGTCATGATACTATACTTTTCATCTGTCCAATCAATTTTTTAATTCTTTAAGTATTACTTAAAAACAATAAGGAAAATGATAGCTTTTGTGTGTTTTTTTTTTTAAGATTTTATTTATTTATTGGAGAAAGAGTATGACAGAGAGAGAGAGAGCACGCGTGCGCATCTGCGTGCACGAGCAGAGAGGAGCGGCAGAAGGAGGGGAGAAGCAGACTCCTCACTGAGTAAGGAGCCCAATGCGGAACTTGATCCCAGGACACTGGGATCATGACCTGGGGTGAAGGCAGATGCTTAACCGACTGAGCCACCCAGGCACCCAGCTTTTGTGTTTCATATTGAGATAATTTTACCTGAATAAAAAGGTTACCTTTCTGCATAGCTGATTTGAAGAAAGGATTCAAAAAACAATAGTAAGATATGTACTGGGTGTGGGTCTCTGAATATTTGTTGTCTTTAAGATGTAATGAATCTACAGAAACTCAATTACTGACATGATATTAATTTATTTTACAGAATACAATTAATATGTAGTTAAACAAAACAGAAATAACAGGAAAAGGCAAAAATAACCATCCATTTTAAAACTATGGTATTGGTTTGTTTTTTCTTACATACAAATAAAAACAAGCTAATACTGGGGCGCCTGGGTGGCTCAGTCGTTAAGCGTCTGCCTTCGGCTCAGGTCATGGTCCCAGGGTCCTGGGATCGAGCCCCGCATCGGGCTCCCTGCTCCGCGGGAAGCCTGCTTCTCCCTCTCCCACTCCCCCTGCTTGTGTTCCCCCTCTCGCTGTGTCTCTCTCTGTCAAATAAATAAAATCTTTAAAAAAAAAAAAAAAAAAAAAAAAAAACAAGCTAATACTGATATAATATGAAAAGCTGGGGTGCGTGCATGCACACGCATTAAATGCTTTAAAAAAGAAAAACACTGGGAGGGGGCATGTGCAGAATATCTTCGTTTAGTATTTAGAAATTACATATATTTAATGAACACAGAAGTCACTGTTAGGAAGCACCTATTGACCAGTGATGAGATCACTGAGCATCAAAAAGAATAATCAGTGTAACCGATTGAAACACATTGACTAAAAATGAAACAAACATTGCTGTTCTAGATTAAAGTTGGGTAAGGAGAAGTTGCAACTTAATACAACGTGTAATCCTTGATGTAACAGAATTTAAATGGCCACAAAGTCTTTGCCCCTCCTCCCATCAAGAAGGGAAGTCTATTCTTTGTCCCTTGAACTTAGGTTGGCCATGTGAATTGCTTTGAACAGACTGCAGTGAGCTGGTACCTGTTGTCAGGCAAGCATTTTAGCTTGAATTTCAGTTTCTTCGGTTAAGAACCTTCTGCCTTTGCTCTTGGATCCCAACAGCCATATTATAAGAAAGTCCAGGCTAGACTCTCAAATGATTAATGACCACATAGAGAAAGATCTTATGAGGTGAGAGGCCATTTTGGATATTCCAATCCTAAACTGCCAGATGGATGCAGCCATGAGTGAACTCACTCTGCATCAAGTACAGCAAATGGACCAACCACCTGCGCTTTGCCTAAATCTCGAATCAATGGAATCATGTGAAATAAGATCATCACTGTTGTTTTAAACAACTAAAATATTTTAGTGTAGCAAGAGATAATGAAACATCTTATGCTAGCCTATTCCAACGAAGCAAAATGGTCCTAAACAATATTATTCTCACACCAGGTTAATTTGAATATTGATTGTATATGTGGAAATAATATTTAAAATTTAAAATTTGGGGTGCATGTTATTGGTATTATGGATATGTAGGAGAATCCTTATCTTTAAGAGATATTTGCTTGAAGATTTAGTATTTAAGTGTGTTACTGTATGGACTTATTTCCAAATAGTTCAGCCAAGAAAGGGGGAAAAATTATATATATTTAGAAAGAGAAAGCAAATGTGCCAAAATGTTACAGATTGAGGATTCTAGGTAAAGATTGTGAGGATATTCATTCTACTTTTCTTTAAACTATTCTGAAGTTTTTAATTTTTTCAAAATACAAAAGTAGAAAAACATTAATGAACAAATGAATAAATGAACATATGTTAGAATAATGTAATGTTAGAGAACTTCTCTCTTAGCAAGTCCTTTTTTTACATCTCATTTAGAATTCTGTATGCTATTCTCACCAAGAATTCCCTATGCCCTTCCCTGATTTATTTTTTCTCGTAAAAGTTATGGTCATGTGAAAAATCTAGATATTTTTATATATTGTTATTATGAAAGTATTTATTTACCATTCACTCACATATTGTCTGTGTCCCTCACTCCTGCTTGATCATAAGGTCTAAGAGATCAGATATTTTTTATGTTGTGTTCATTGGTCAACCTCCAGAACTTATTGCCTGGTATGTAGGAGGTATTCAGTAAATACTTATTGAATTAATGCTTCTTGATGTTAGAGAGTCTATTTAATAGTAACAATACCATTCTATTATTAGAATAATAATTTATTCTAAAATATTCTAAAATTATAGAATAAATAATATTTATTTTTGAATGTCTATCACGTCTCAAGGATCATCTAATGTATTTTACATATAGAATTTCTAATTATTCACATAATTCAAAAGTGAGTATCAACCTCATTTTACAAATGAAGAAACCTAGACTCAGAGATTTTAAGTCCTATAGTCATTCAGATAGTGAAAAGATATCTAAGCACTAGTCTTCACTCTTCCACGCAAGAGGTCTCCTCAGTTCTCATTTTGAGCTTATCTTGTCTGGATGTCTCATCTTCTCTGGACTACTAAACTTTGGGTAAGACTCATTAAAATAGGTGCTGGAAAGAATCAGGCTGATTATATACAATCCAATTTGTAAAATTACAATGGCATGTAAGGGTTGGAAACATACTATTAGTCATTACACATTTCTGCTTTTCACTTCTATTTTTTAAAAGATTTTATTTATTTGTTAGAGAGAGAGAGATTGAGAACACATGAGTGAGGGATGGGGCAGAGGGAGAGGAAGAGGGACAAGCAGACGGTGGGGCTTGATACCAGGATCCCAAGATCATGACCTGAGATGAAGTCAGACACTTAACTGACTGAGCCACCCAGGCGTCCCTCACTTCTATTTTATTAAAATATGCTGAATCAATAGAAGAATTAGTTTTAGAACTAAAGGATATTACTTTTTTTTTTTTTCTTAAGAGAAAGACAGAGAGCGAGAGCAAGCAAGGGGTGGGGGGCTCAGAGGGAGAAGGAGAGAGAGACCTTAAGCAGTCTCCATGCCCAGCACGGTGCCCAATGGCAGGCTCCATCTCTCTCAACCTTGAGATCCTATCTAAGCCGAAATCAAGAGGCAGGTGCTTAACCAACTGAGCCACCCATGTGCCCCTAAAGCATATTACTTTTGTCAAATATTGTATACTGCCAATCTGATGTCTACTCAAGTTAGACATGTCATGTCACACATTCATTAGAGTCACTGGGATTCGCATGAACAAAACAGTTACAAATAAAGAATCCAAGATGACAGCTAAAACAAACAATAGAATTAATTGATACAAAGTGGGCTATCTTGAATTTTTTTCCACTAGAGAGATTAGTCCCCGACAAAAGCAAAATACTATATTTTAAAAAGTCTTAATTATTGGAGTCGGACAATCACCTAGACCAAATATCTGAAGAACTGCTAAAAAGTAACCCAGCTAATTGAAAATTTAATCTTTAATTTTAATCAATAAATGTTATTTTTCAAAAGTTTCCTCTCATAAGATGTATCTTGAAATTTCTAAAACAATCTGCCAATTTATACACATAATCATAAATATTTTTCACTTATGATTTTTACCTCAGGGCAACAGCCAAGACACATTTGTTTGTATATATATAATGTTTTACTTTCTGTGAAGATAATGCAAGTGTGTTACAATAATACTAGACATTATTTATTTATCGGTATTACAGCAAGAAGAAATGAAAACTAAACTGAGCCAAGATGAAAGTATATAGCTACTGAAATAATGCAGGGGATCACCTTGCTAGATGTGATGCAGTTGTCTGGACAAATAAATGATGTACTAGGATATATATAGATAGATAGATATAGATAGATATAGATAAAGGTTCTGTATCTGAATGTGAAGAGAAATTTACAGTTAGTATGCTAGAAGTAAAAATTATCAAAGTAGTACCATAACAACTAAGCATGATATGATATCCTGGATAGGATACAAGAACAGGAAAAAAAGGACATTGGTTAAAAACTAAGAAAAAATGTATTTTAGTTAATAATAATTTATCAACATAAGTTTATAAACTATAACAAATATACTAATATAAGATAATAATAAGGAAACTGGGTATGAGGTATCTTGGGAATTTTTCTGTCCTTCACAACTTCACAGTACTTTAAAAATCCAAATATATTCTGAAATGAAATGTTGAAAGAAAACAGAAACAAAAAACATCCAATACATTCATTGCGTAGTTGGGTGTGTATGTGTTTAATTGTTGCTAACTTTGATGTGTTTTTACTTAACAAGAATGGCAATTGTAGGGGTGCCTAGGTGGCTCAGTTGGTTAAGCGTTTGCCTTCGGCTCAGGTCATGATCCTGGGGTCCTGGGATCGAGCCCCACGTCTGGCTCCCTGCTCAGCAGAGAGCCTGCTTCTCCCTCTCCCTCTGCCTGCCACTCTGCCTACTTGTGCTCTCTCTCTATCTCTCTGTCAAATAAATAAATAAAATCTTTTTAAAAAATGACAATTGTATCTTAGGAAAAATGTAATGTATTAACGGCTATTAAGGGGCACCTGGATAGTGCAGTTGGTTAAGCATCTTACTCTTTGTTTCAGGTCAGGTTGTGATCTTGAGGTCGTGAGGTAGAGTCCTGCATTCAGCTCCCTGCTCAGCTCGGAGTCTGCTTGAGTCTCTCTCTCCTCTCCCTCTGCCCCTCCTACTCATGCTCTCTCTGTCTCTAAAAATAAATAAATCTTTAAAACAGAATTAACGGCTATGAAAAGATTTTGATACTTAGGGAGAACACACCGTTTCTTCGTTACACAAAAGAAAGAAAGCACATTCTCCAGATCTAATTATACAATTGACCCAGCATTAACCGTTGAAAGAAATGGGTAAAACATATTTTAACCCATCCTTAAAAGTAGAGGTATTCTTTGCCAGCTCACAAATCTTTTTCTCCCAGATCTGTAAAGGAGAAAATGCTATGTAGTTATAATCTCTGATTTGGATTTTAAAAAGTAATTATGAAATATTACTGAAATTCAGCTATATTAATCTGAAGAGTGGTCTTATTTTCCTTTTTTAAAAAATTTTTGTTGTTGAAAAGGAGTTGAGGCATGCAATATGACAATATTCTGGTGATAAAAAAAAACAGCAATGGCTAGTATTTTTTGTAAATGCTTGAGAAAACCACACTTTTACATTTAAGTCAAAATATTTTATGTCATTAGACTTACGTGTTTGCAGTAATGACAGTATTTATAGCAGGATAATAATTGAGGCCAAAGATGGTGTTCACACAATTCTAATACATTCTTAGTATTTATGTGTCTTTTGACTATAGAGTTAAATTTTCCAAAATTTGGTTTTCTCATCTACTAATGGCAATAATAGTGTCTGCTTTCTGTATCTCATAGAATATTATGAGATTACATAAGACCATGTAAAGGTGTATAAATTATAAACTGAAAAAAATACTAAACTGATTATTTTTTTTCTGAAATTCAAAAATGTAAACAATTAAAAAACAAAAAAGGAAACAACTACTATAATAGCAACAAATGGTTCTCACATTTATATTATGGAATTTAAAATAGTTTTTGATGTAGTCTTATTTCAACCTGTCACATTTTCTTCAGTATTTGATTTAGTTGAATAGCAGAGCTTTTTGTTCCAGTGCAGCACCTTCTATCCTTTCATAACCAAGCAAAAATCATGTCTGGCTTATTGCAAATGATATGTAGATTCTTGATAAAAATAAACATATTTTACTTAAAAAAAACACACTAGTATTTACTATGCATTGTCATACAGTATCTGCAATATTATATATAGCAAAGGTAGATATAGGTAGACATCTGGAAGGAAGGAAGGAAGGAAGGAAGGAAGGAAAGAAGGATGGAAAGGAGAAGGAAAAAGGAAGAAAGGAGAGAGGAAGAAAGAAATTCACGTACCTGTATATTTTTATGCATGTGTACATTTCTGTATATATAGTTATGTACTGGGATAAGTAAGCAAGTTACTCTCTGTATTTATGAGCTTTATCCCTAATTGTATTATTGATGAAAGTAAGCCTTTGGGGAAAAAATCATTTTGGCATTTTAGATTCCTACTGAGAGAATGGAGATTAAAGAATATACTTACAGAAATGAAGGAGGAGGTAAAAACTAATTAGTAATTATAGCTTATGAATATTTACAAATTAAAGTTACTTTATAGACCTAAAGTCTTAGCATAAAAAATGTACACCATGCAGAAGATGTTCCTTTGGAAAAAAATAGTATTAAGTAAGAATCATTCTGGGGGCGCCTGGGTGGCTCAGTCATTAAGTGTCTGCCTTTGGCTCAGGCCATGGTCCCAGGGTCCTGGGATCGAGCCCCACATTGGGCTCCCTGCTCCACAGGAAGCCTGCTTCTCCCTCCCCCACTCCCCTTGCTTGTGTTCCCTCTCTCGCTGTGTCTCTCTCTGTCAAATAAATAAATAAAATCTTTAAAAAATCTTAAAAAAATCATTCTGTACCATGTTCAGAATCCAGTTATTTAAAATTAATTTAAGACCAGTCAATCATAAGATTTCCTTCTAGAGATTTTAGATAGGTAACCAAATGATTTGGTATCCTTTATCTACTTTATAGAGTGTTAGACCTAGTGTTGATAATCACTGAGATAATTTCTCCTGGTGCATAAATGATTCATCTAAAGGAGGTTAAGTGCCTTGGGGACACTTTATTAACTTTTCCAGGAGCCAAGTGTATCATTTAACAAATGGTTACTGCTTCTTCCCATCAAAAATGGCCTATTACGGGGCGCCTGGGTGGCTCAGTCGTTAAGCATCTGCCTTCGGCTCAGGTCATGATCCTAGGGTCCTGGGATCGAGCCCCGCATCGGGCTCCCTGCTCGGCGGGAAGCCTGCTTCTCCCTCTCCCACTCCCCCTGCTTGTGTTCCCTCTCTCGCTGTGTCTCTCCCTGTCAAATAAATAAAATCTTTAAAAAAAAAAATGGCCTATTACAACCAAGTCACGTATTATATGTCAAGTAAATATAGTTCTTACTTTGTTGATTGAACTGGAAAGATGAAGAACCTTTCCAAAAGAAGATAAAATGAAGCATCAAGGAACTGGGAACAAAACATGAGTCTATGGCCATCCTACAGTACTTACTAAGTCCTTAGCTCATATTCCCTTCACATTAGCAGACTTCACTTCAGCCTCCTACCATATTTCACAGTATTTATCAATCCACAAAAAGAGTCAAAGCATTAAGAAATGTGGTCTTCATTGTCGATCAGAAGAGCCAATTACAACTTCTAGTAAATCCCTGTCTAAATCAGTGAATTGTAAGCCTAGCAAAAAAGTCACTTCTCTGGGGTATGCCTTTTCAGCAAGATTTGACAACTTACAGAGAATTATCTGAAATGGATGATCACGATCATTATGTGTGTCTATCATACAAGTGCTAAATGGATGTGTACTACACACATCCCATAAGAATAGGAAAGACATTTTAAGCAAATTGGATTAAAATGATTTCAGTGACCTTGTAACCTCATAAGCAGATATTCGAGACAATCCTTTTAACCTAACCTATGCAAACTAAAGTACAGTTTAAGAATTGTTTATCATTTTTAACTTCTGTAGTATATTCGTCTATATTCAACAGAAATTATTTTTATTTTAAACACATACGTTTGAAGCAGTTCAGAAACTTTAGAACTCCACAATTTCTGATACAAAAGAAGACAAGAGAACAGAGTTATTGATGACTTAGCATCTAATAATTATATTTATCTTACAATTTATGCAACAAATTGAGTCATTGAAATTGAATATAACCTAATTAGTTTAATGTTGTAATTTATTGTAAGGAAGGGGATGACTCTGGTTACCAATTTTACTATTGTTCCAACATGTTTACATAATGCATTTACTTCTGGGAAATAGAATTTGGACCATTTTAAATTATATTTTCCATAGATATCAGAAGCATGATTTTGGTTGTACATTCCTGATTCTAGCAGCTTTGAAGGGGTGGGAGGGGTAAAAAGAGAGGGAGAGAAAGAATCTTTTTTTTTTTTTTTTTAAAGATTTTATTTATTTATTTGACAGAGAGACAGCGAGAGAGGGAACACAAGCAGGGCGAGTGGGAGAGGGAGAAGCAGGCTTCCCGCGGAGCAGGGAGCCCGATGCGGGGCTCGATCCCAGGACCTGGAATCATGACCTGAGCCGAAGGCAGACGCTTAACGACTGAGCCACCCAGGCGCCCCGAGAAAGAATCTTAAGCAGCTCCATGCCACCATGGAACCCGATGCGGGGCTTGATCTTACAACCCTGAGATCATGACCTGAGCCTAAATCAAGAGTCAGACAGGGGTGCCTGGGTGGCTCAGGCGGTTAGGTGTCTGCCTTAAGCTCAGGTCATGATCCCAGGGTCCTGGGATCAAGCCCCACATCAGGCTCCCTGCTCAGCAGAGAGCCTACTTCTCCCTCTCTCTCTGCCTGCCACTCTCCCTGCTTGTGCTCTCTCTCTCTCAAATAAATAAATAAAATCTTAAAAAAAAAAAATCAAGAGTCAGACGCTTAAAACTACCTGAGCCACCCAGGCAGCCCTAACAGCTTTTTTATAATAGATAGCTATTGATCAAGTAACAAGGAACTTAAATAGAAATAACAGAAATCTTGGTCTTTAAGTTGCATTTCAATTTCACTTCTTAAGACTTAGGATTTTTAATTTTTTATAAAATTCATTACTTTTTTTTTTTTTTAATTTTGGAGAAGACCTGATATGGTCAAGTCAAATTTTACTGTTTTGGGCAAGATCCATGGGACAATTATAGAATATGAAGCAGATAATAGTGATTATTACAGTCACTTATAAAGCTAGAATGAGTATAACTTATGTAACTGCTCAGTTAGGAATTCAGAAAGATTTATTAGATAAACTTACTGTTCTCTCATACTAAAAGAGAATCTCAAAAGTAAAGGTATGTTTGTGTCAATTGCAACCAAAACACCCTTCTAGACATGGTTAATTTTCTGAGAAATTTTAATCAGAAGCATTTAAATGCTTTTCTCATAGAAATAGATTTCCAGGGGCACCTGGGTGGCTCAGTCCACTAAGCATCTGCCTTTGGCTCAGGTCATGATCTCAGGGTTCTGGGATTGAGCCCTGCATTGCATTGGGCTCCCTGCTCAGCGGGGATTCTGCTTCTCTGTCTCACTCTCTCTCTGCCCCTCCCTCTGCTCATGCTCTCTCTTTCTCTCTCTCAAATAAAAGAATAAAAAAAAAAAATCTAAAAAAAAGAAATAGATTTCCACAATCAAATAAAAAATGGTATGTATCATATATTTATGTGTTCTGTTAGCTCAGAAGTCTTAAAGAAAGTGACAACCAGACAACCAAGTAGCAACAAGCATACCTACCACCTTGAACTTTTTTTTTTTTTTTTTTAAATACTGTTCTGCAATAAAGGAAAAGGGACGTTTGCAGCAATGATTGGTTCTAGGCTGGGACAAGAACTATATAAGAATGCGAAGCATTTTGTAGTACCAGAAAGTAAGAAAGTACTCAAGAAAACAAGAAAACAAACACTGATGAAGGTATGACAAATGAGCATAGGAGCCAACTGAAATAGCTATCAGTGGCCAAAGCTGAACATTTTGAGCAACCAAGTAAAATAGTATTGGATTATGATACAAAATACAAAAGATATGTCCATGAGTCCCTACTGATATAAATTAAAGTTAAAATAAATTAATAAATGGGAGAGAAGGGATAAATCTTCCATACATTATGTTGCTATCCCATCCTCAAGAAGGAAAAGCATAATTCTGGAGTCTTAAGTTATGATTTGCACATCGAGACTTCTAAAGAATAAAGTACAGAAGAGAAAGAAAGAAAGAAAGAAAGAAAGAAAGAAAGAAAGAAAGAAAGAAAGAAAGAAAGAAAGAAAGAAAAAAAAGCCATGACTTTACAGTGCATATAATTCTGACCCTGGATTGTTCAGATATTTATCACATTTATGAACCCAAGGTAACCTCCTTGCTAGAGAAAAAATGGCTCACTAGTAATCTTTGACATATAGAATCACAATTACTCAAGTTATCAACAGTGGTGGGGAGGAATAGGTTCAAACCTAGAGGTCAGGCTTTGGGTGGTCAAGTAGCATTTATTTGCTATGGTATCAAAAATGTAACAAAGACTATAGGGTGTGTTAGCTCTTTCTGACGATTGGAAATTATATAAAAAGAAATAAGAACTTCAAAGCCTTGAACTCCCAACCCAAGACAAGGACAGAGAAATAGAAACCGTCCATGGCAGTATTAAAAAAAAAAAAAAAAAAAAGTAAAGAAAAGAAATCTCTTCTCTTCTAGAAATAGGTGGGCAGAATTGGCTGAAGATGAAGTCCCAAATCTGATTTTGAGTGCAGCAAATTCACAATGCCAGTTAAAAGCACAACCTCACTGAAGTTCATATGCTAAGGTTAAGATATTGATCATGAAGGATTAGGACCCTGAGACTTATAACTGGCACATTTTGACAGACACAGACTTAACTTAATCTACAAATCATCTTGAAAATTCCATGCATGTGAAAACAATTTCTTCTTCCCTTCCTGTAGAAACCAACCTCCTCTGACATGAAGAACTTTCAAGGACTTCATTAGGAGCAGGTGACTCTGACTCACAGTGTTTGCCCATTCTATTCAGCTCATGTCCCAACACCCCTCATTGCCTCAAGACCGCTCTGAAAGTTAATCTCAGCATGGCACAAAGGGAAAACTGCAATGTCAGCTCTAGGAAGAGGTAGAGTATTCCAAGAATTTTAGGATCTTGACAGTTCATTTCAGCAGGATTTTTGTATTCTTTGGGTAAATACCTAGTAGTGCAATTGTTGGATCTTAGGGTAGTTCTATTTTTAACTCTTTTTAAAAAGATTTCTTGCTTGCTTGCTTTCCTGCTTTCCTTCCTTTCCTTTCTTCCTTCTTTGAGAGAGCAGGGGGAGAAGCAGAGGGAGAGGGACAAGCAGACTCCATGTTAAGCACAGAGCCCAATGTGGGGCTCAACCTCAGAACCCTGAGATCTGACCTGAGTCAAAATCAAGAATTGAATGCTTAACTGACTGAGCCACCCAGGTGCCCCTATTTTTAACTTTTTGAGGAACCTCCATACTGTTTTCCGAGTGGAAGCACCAGTTTGCATTCCCACCAACAGTGCAAGAGGGTTCCCCTTTCTCCACATCCTCGCCACACCCATTGTTTCTTTTATTGTTGATTTTAGCCATTCTGACAGGTGTGAGGTGATATCTCATTATAGTTTTGATTTGATAATCCTGATAATCAGTGATGTTGAGCATCTTTTCATATGTCTGTTGGCCATCTGAATGTCTTCTTTGGAAAAATGTCTATTCATGTCTTTTCCCCATTTTTTAATTGGATTATTCATTTTTTGGGTATTAAGTTTTATAAGTTCTTTATAGATTTTGGAAACTAACCCTTTATCAGATGTCATTTGCAAATAGATGATCATGCAATTTTTATCTTTATTTTCTGTTAATGTGGTATATCACATTGACTGATTTTCAAATGTTAAGCCATCTTTGTTAGTTTCCTCCTAATCACAAGCTGGTCATGGGAGGAACTATAGTGAGATAGTACCACAGATTTTCCTACTAGCTTTTATGTGGCTGGTTTCCTGCTTGCCTGGGCCGGAACCTCTTAACTGGTTTATGGATTTCTCAAAGAGGGAATCGGTCCCTGTATTGTGGAACAGGTGTCTCCATGGGATGAAGGAACGTATGGAGCTTCTTATTTCTCCATCTTGCTGATGTCACTCCGTGAACATTTTTATAATTAAAATATGCTGACAGTAATGATTTAACTAATGGATGTTGGGGGATAGAGAGGCAATATGAGAAGTGAATGGTTACTATTCCACTCATGCTAATTAGTGAGAAAAACAAAATTGGATTTTTTTTTAATCCCAACATAGTTAAGTATATATTTTTTTTAAATTATGGAAATAGCCAATAGATAGGTTTAAATACAGATATAACTAACATGTTGGAAGAGGGAAGAAAAAGGGAAGTAGTGGTTTAAGTGAACAAAATTCCTTATCTTTCAGTGAGGAGGGAATTTATTTTAACAAACTAATAAGAAAGAAGACATTAGCACATTACTTAAAAATGGAATGATAATTATAGGAGAAACAAAACCAGAAATAGTTAAACATAGTCAGTTTCAGGAAATAGGGCTGCTAGTAGTGGTGGGAACTAAAGACTTACTTTTACATTTATCTCTCTTTGATGTGATTTGACTTTTTAAAGAATAATGCATTACTTTTCAAATAATTTAAAGTCTGAATACATAAATAATTTGATAAGTGCAAAACCATATAAGTAAATTTTCAATTAACAATTGTTTAATAAAACTCAAAAAGTTACAGTATATAATAAAAATATCAACTGTATCACACCACTTTTCCCTGCCCTCTGTTTTTTTAATGTAATTGTGTATGTATGTGTGTGTGTATTTGTGTATGTACAATTCTATGAAATTTTATCACATGAAGATTCATATGACCACTACCACAATCAAGATACAAAACACTTCTTCACAAGGATTCCTTGCACGACTCTTTTAAAGCTACTTCCCGCCCTGTTCCCCTCTTCAAAATCTTACTAAAGCATTAATCTGCTCTGCATTGCTATAATTTTGTCATTTCAAGAATGTCATATAAAAGATATCATGAAGTATGCAACTTTTTGACATGGGCTTTTTTCCCATTCAAATTAATTCCCTTGAGATCCATCCACATTGTTGCATGTATCGATTGTTTATCCTTTTTTATTGCTATTAATATTCCATGGTATGAGTGTAGCACTGTTTGTTTTACTATTCACCCCCTGAAAAACAATTTTTTCCCCCAGTTTTGGATCACTGTGAATAAAACCATGATAAATACTGATATACAGATTTTTATATGAACATAAATTTTCACTTCCCTGGGTTAAAGGTCCAAGAATATGATTACCGGATTGTATGGTAATTTAATATGTGGTTTTGTAAAAAGCTGTTAAACTATTTTCCAGGACAGACATACCATTTTATGTTCCCACCAGCGGGGTAGGTGTAATCCAGGTTCTCAACATCTTCACCAGCATTTGGTGCTAACACTGTTTTTAATTTGAGTTTAGCCTTTCTGATAGGCATGTAGTGATATCTCATTGTGGTTTTAATTACATTTCTTTAACGTATTCTGTTCCATTGGTCTATGTTCTACCCCTCCACTAATACAACGCTGTCCTTATTATTGTAGATATACAGTAAAACCTTAACATTGGGAAGAATGATTCCTCCCAATCCATTCTTCTTTTTCAAAATCGTGTTAGCTATGTTATATCTTTTGCCTTACCACATACATTTTATCATACACTTGTCATTGTCTATGCTAAAATTTTGACAGGAATTGCATAAAATCTTAAGATTAATTTGGGGGTAATGGAGATTTTTACTCTTTTGAATCTTCTGATCCACAAATTTCATTTTTTACAGGGTTTTATTTATTTATTTGAGAGAGAGAGTGAGTGAGAGAGAGCGAGCATGAGCGGGGGAAGAGTAGAGGGAGAGGGAGAAGCAGACTCCCTGCTGAGCGGGGACCCCCCCCCACCGCCGCCATGCAGGGCTCAATCCAGGACTCCAGGATCATGACTTGAGCTGAGGGCAGATGCTTAACCGACTGAGCCACCCAGGCGCCCCTCCATTTAAAAAAAAATTATGTTTCCCTAATTTGCACTAGCTTCATAGCTTCACTTATAATGTTTATGCAAAGGATTTCTAGAGGACTGACTTTATTACCAGCTGAATTTCCAAATTTCTAGCAACATACTGGATATCACATTGATATTTTGCAAATATCACAAATTTTAAAACTGTAACAAATACAATTTTTAATTGTCTCTTTCCCAAATAAACACCTCCCTTTGTTTCTCTTCAGTGGATAGCGTAATCTCTCCTAGTTATTTGGGGCAATATTTCTCTCCCTTGTGTAAACATCTTTTTTTCTTCCCTCCTCCATATTCAGTTGATAGAAAATACTATTGCATGTATCTTAGATATAATTTTCTCATGTCTTGTCGTTTTCCTTTCAACTGAAGCAACCCAATTTAAAATCTTCTTTACATACCCTTATACCATTGACATAGCCTTTGAATTGCTACG
Organism: Halichoerus grypus; assembly: GCF_964656455.1. Lineage (NCBI taxonomy): Eukaryota > Metazoa > Chordata > Mammalia > Carnivora > Phocidae > Halichoerus > Halichoerus grypus. Next base: position 46,470,412 of record NC_135715.1, on the reverse strand, counting down.
TGCTTCAACCATCTCTGTATCTTAACCTATTCAAAAGCATAACATCAAATTTTCATTCAGGAAGGGAAAACCTTTTCTCTGATACTCTAATACAAAAATTTGTTGGTAACACTATTGGTTTTAAAAAGGGAATCTAGTAAACTTAGTAGGATCCTTATAGTTCTTTGTTTAATAAAGCATTTACCAAGAAGACAATCTGGACTAAACAGAATCTTAAATAGGCTTATGTTTCCCTCATAAATGGTCTTATTAAGGTTCTTTCCTATGTACTTCAAAAACTGGGAGGAAGGAAAAGAGCAAGAAGAGTATGAGGTGGTGTGTGGTGTGGTTGTGGTTGTGTGTGTGTGTGTGTGTGTGTGTGTGTGTGTTCCTTTAAAGAAGGAAACAAGCCATTGGGCAACTGGACTTGTTCATTAGAAAAACAGGTAGCATATCTTTGAGTGAAAAGTGAAAGTGTCCATGCAAATGCCCTAACTTTGGGTATCTTGATCAAAGTATTTCTCTCCCTCATTGCATGACATAACGAGAAGCCCAGCTCCTGATTAAAAATCTACATGTGTGCTGTATGGTGACAGATGGTAACCGAACTTGTGGTGAGCATAGCACAACCTACAGGGATGCTGAATCACTCTGTTCTACACTTGAAACTAATGTAACATTGTGTGTTGACTATACTAAAAAAATACTAATAAAAAAAAATGTGTGATTTGTCAGGCCACACCACAGGCAGTAACAAAGGTTCTACCTGGCAGGCCTCATGGGGAAAGCTGCCCTCCCCACACCACACTTGGTACACAGCCTCTGTACTGCACAAGGGACTACAGTCAAGGACTCAGGCCTTCTGACTGGTCGTGCCCTTCCCATATTTGCATTTTTAGCCCCAGCATCTTCATTCCTAGGTCACTTTGTCTGAGGTTTTAGCAGAGGTCCTCTTCAGGCTCCTCTAATGAAGCCTCTTTGTTAGAGGGGGGAGAGGCAAAACCTTGAAGACACTTTTCCCCACTCTGACTCAGTACTTAGCAACTTACCCCCCTACCTCTCCTAGCTTCTCCCACCTCAGTATTCACAAAATTGCCAGAGCTTTTTATTCTAGGTTTCCTCAACAGTGAGAGAACTCTCGCTCGTGTAATGTTCTACCTGACCTTCCACCTGTGAGCATTTCCATGGGGGAAAATGGTGTTTTCTTTGGTTTAGCGTCTTGCTTATACTATCACAGTAAGTGATTAAAGGCTTACCTCTTTCATTTTTGGCTTGTTGCTTTAATTGGCAACTTTGACCCTGCAGTTTTGGTGTGTGCTCTTTCTCACTGTCACCTGAATTCCTAACACCTAAGTGTTGCGGGGCAGAAGGTGGTGAGGGGGAAATCTATTATCCCCATATTTCATAGGACTTCCCTCCCCACTTTTCTGTACACAGTCCCCTTAAGACAACTTTCGTGTTATTATTAATTAGTTCTATGTTTTATTAACCTCCGGATTCTTTCTTAAATCTCTAATTTGCACAATAACTTGAAGATGTTTTGGTGAAACTGCCTCTCTGCTGCCATTTTATATGGTTTAATAAACTTTCTTCATATTTTATTTCCTCTGTTTTCCAACTAGCGTACACGATTTTCCATCTTTATATTCAATACTTATATCATCCCACATAATAATCCTCAATCATAATCAGAATACCCCGATACTCCACAACCTGAAATGGAATCCTTACATGTTTTTCTGAGTATGACAATAGGTCCCTGTATTATGGGGATTTTCCTGAGAAAATATTTTTTATTATATTTGCTCACATCCTACAAAATTAACTGCAAACTCCTCCACCTGGAATTTAAATGCTATAATGTGATTACAATCCAACCTTCCTAGTCTTATCTTATAATTGTCCATTAGATGTAACCGTGGGTCTGGTAAAACTGGATTATAATTGGTGCTCTCTTTTTATTCCCAGTCTCTATTAATTGCAATGATACCTGAACTCTAATACCTGGCTTAAGTATATTTTCCTTAATAAGCAGTTTCTGTTTCAACATGAAATCCCATAGAAAATTTTATATGCCTTATAAAATGTATAATCAGAAATGTGTCTTTGTCATTTTGGCACTTGTTAAGTTCCCTGTACCAGATTTTAAGATCTGTGAGGACAGAAACTGGATCTTCCTCATCTTTCTATCCCCTTTATTGTCAAGCACAAAGTCTAATGTGTTATAGGTGTTCAGTATATATTTTTTGAGGTAGAAAGAAAATCCTAGAAAAATATCTTATCAAGTAGGAAACAACAGATATGATATATATCAAATGCCATGATTTTTTTTTCAGAACAGCTGAAAATTGTAGGAAAATAGTAATTTTTTACAACATATCACTTTTTGTCTTTTGCTTATGAAATGTTAGGGAAAACCTAAATTATGGAATACAGAATTTCACAATAACAGTTAATACACAAATTAAAACTCATAAGTCAAGTGATTACTATTTGTATTTGGTCAAGGAGGAATAAAAAGTTCTCGGTATCAGTTTTAGACATTAAGCATATCACATGATCACTGTCATATACATTTTGATTTGTATACTTTTCCTTTGTTTAATGAAATGAACCTTGATTCCCAGGTGGGTTGTTTTTGAAAAGTCAAATTATAAATGCAGATATAGGTATCTAGTATCTTAGAACTCTGGCAGATGGCAGGTGATTCATGATTGTGTGGATGGGTGGCCATTTCTTTGTCAGAATAATGATACTCTGTACGATCACAACATCAAAAAAACTGAAGGGAGGTTGTGGATGGATCAGAGAATAAAAGCTGTTATGACTGCTATTCTCTAACAGTGTATAGAAGAAAAAAAGATTGAGCATGGAGGTGCAAATTTTGTTTTTTTTCTAGGTTAGACACAGAAAGGCCTTCTACAGAATATGAAGATTAGCCTGAAAATAGATATGGTCTGGTTCAAGGGTTTCCAATTCTGTTTTCAATGGCTTTGTCTTTTCCAGTTCTCTCTTATCTGGTCCAGCTGTTCTCTTCCTTCACTCTTTGTTCTTGGCTCCTCCCCCAATTAGGGAGAGGTCATTGGCTAACAGACAACGTGGGCAAATCAGTATGGAGCCTGTTTAAGTTTCCCAGGAAACCTTTCATGTCCTCTGATTTCAGGGAAAACTTTTCTGTGGAGTATTTTAAAAGACAATTTGAAGTCTATTTTCTCTATTTCTGAAGCCTGAACCAACATTTACAACCGTCTCTCAAAGTAAAGTTTCATTAAGTGTTAGGTATTAAGACATTAGTTTGTAATCTCAGAGCATTGCATTAATAACATTCCACCAGAGATAAGTATGTAGATTTGGTTAAGAAGGAAGGCATTAATAGAAGCATAGCCAATTTACACCTTATCATTGTAGGATCAAGCTGAGTGTAGAGCAATCTTTCACATGGTAAGAAATGTTTATTAAAATGGAATACAGAATTTTACTTACCAGTTAATAGAGAAGTATTTATTCTCCCACATATTTTCAAAATTAGACCAAAATGTCTATCAGATTTACACCAATTTAACAGGAAATATGCAGTAATAATTGCTCACAATTTCTAGGCTTTTTCAGAGTCTGAGAAAGAAAGCTGAATAGAAGCTTCATAGATCAATTCAGTAAGTAGAATCTTAACCCTGAGTTCTAACTATTAGTGGATAAATATTCTTTATATCCTTTTCTATTTGAAATATTCCATCTTATTTGAAAGAATAAATTAAGTATTCTTAGATTATGATATGTGTAAAGTGATTAATCTTTCCTAAAAAAAATACACAATATGCAAATCATACAACTGAATTTAATTCAACATGTCTGGCATATGTTTGTGGGGTGATTAAGATAAACGTGATGGAGAACTCATTCCCAATGTTTATGAACCTTCAGTCTAGTTAGGAAGACAACTCAAACATTTGAGAAACAGTTATATCCAACTTTTGCTTGACAAATCAATGCATTATTATATTCTACTAAACATACTAGCTGGTAAGGCCTCTTTGTAAAGTTGATGGCAAAAATCAAGGTTTCATATAATCTCAATAGTTTTGAAATCTCACAAGCTTTAATTAAGAATAAATGTAGACTTGTATTTCGGTTAAAAATAAATTTCACAAATTCAGGATCTGAGAGAACATAATTACCTCCCAAACACTTGAAAACTATATTAAAAATGCCATGGACAAGGTAAAAAAAAAAAATTAATAATGGAATGAAATGAGTAAAATAAGCTAACGTATTCTTGGATGGTTTATTTATTCACACATTCCCCAAACAATATTTTCAAGTGCCTACTATATCACAAGTTCTTCAAAAATTAGTAAAATATAGTTTCTGTCATAAAAGTTGATCTTGTTATAGATATAAATATATAAAAATAACTGTATTGAAAAGTGAAAAGGATGTTATTTTATAAAATTACGTGAGTAGAACCCAGGTAGGTCCAGATAAGGTTTACATTTATGTGACTGTATCTATCAGACGAAGGGGTTCTTATCTCCCATTTCAAACCAGATCTGGAATATTGAGATTATTTTGAGTTACATTTTAAAAAAGAATCCTAACACACTAGAATTTATACAGAAGAAGGCAACTAAGATGATAAATGAATCTGGAAATGATGTAATAGGAACGATTGAAAGCACATAGGATGATTATTTTGGAAACTAATGAATTCTACTAAGGAAATATATTTCTTAAAGCAGATATAATGTTTTAAAAGTTAAAAATGCTGTTATTTGGAAAAGTAAGCACATATTTTCAAAGTTGTTTCAGGAAAAAAAAACTAGAATAATTATTTTGTTAGAGACAGGCAAGGTTCAGTACAGTATGAAGAATAATTTTCTATTAATTTGGACCTGCTCAACAATGGAATAAGCTGACTTGTGAAGTGTTTAAGGAAGGGTAAGATGTCAGAAATGGTAATGAAGAAATTGCTGAATGGGGCTATATTATGATCTACCCATGTAGTGTACATGATTTTAATATTCTAGTTTTTATGATGCTTTTTTATGTACTTCCAAATAAGATACTGACAATGTAAATACCTTATATTTTAACTCTTAATTATCATTATTAACATCAATCATTAATTTTGGTATTAGGGTCTATAGAATGATCCCCTCAGAGTGTGTAAGATATTAAAGAGTATTTGAGTGTACAGACTGATTTCTAATTGTTGATCCACCTCTCTTATCTCCTACTTCTTTCTTAATAGCTCAATGTGTAAACTATTAGGGACGCTGCTTCTAATCTGCTGTCAGGTGCAATAAACCAGACAACCAATCTTGTTAAATCAATAAACTTAACTATGCATACAGTTCTCAGTCAGTAGTCCCTTGTTTGAGTGAGATCAATTAATGTGAGTGAACTTTAGGATAAATACTTGATACGCTGAAAGGCCATGCTCTACTTTCTTATGTATTTGTGATTGTGGTTCCAATTAGATGCCATTCAAAAGTTTCCATGGGGGAAATAAGAGAAAGCTTCCAAAGAGATGGATTGATAATGAAGGAAGAAGAGAAATTTTCACAAAGTATATCTGTATTGGACCTAGACATAATTATAATTTGTATTTTTATTTGTTTTGTTTTTGTGGAGAGGAGTGGGGAAAGTTGCATTAGGCGAGTAGAAAATATTGGTAGGAGGAAGAAAAAAGTAGAGCAAAAGCATGTGAATAGTAAGTAGACCAATCTTAACTAAAACAAAAAGATCACTTAAGTAGGAATGGGGGGCATAGAAAAGGTGAGAACGTCAAATTATTGGAAGACTTTGTTACAACAGGTTTAATGAAAGTTTAAGCAATATTAATACACATAGGTATTTGTAATTATACAAGCACATATACACTGTCTCAATTCTCCTTGTCATGCTCCCATTTTACAGGAAAATATGCAAGTGACACTAGCTCTAGCCATTTTTAATATTCAAAATTAAAATCAACATCTAATCATTATAAAGTTCTAAAAAGTACTCATGAGTAGTGAAACCTGGTTACACCAACATTTCTCAGTCTTGAATAATCTGAGGGCTCTGCTGAGGCATCGTTTAACTTCTGTGTGGCAAGAGAGTGGCATTTATACCTTAAGATCACTTTCCCTCTTTTCTCATTACGATATGAAAATTAACCATGAACAATCAACACAAATGCAAATATTGGATCAAGCCACAGAGCGATATTTGGTTACGTTTTTTAAAGATTCATTTATTTATTTGAGAGAGAGAGAAAGAGCATGAGAAGGATGGGCAGAGGGAGAGGGAGAGAATCTCAAGCAGACTCCCCGCTGAGTACAGAGCCAGACGCAGGGCTCCATCTCACCACCTGAGCCGAAATCAAGAGTCAGTTGCTCAACCGACTGTGCTACCCAGCCGCCCCCACAATATTTGGTTATCAGATAATCAAATTATTCAGAATATGCACATATTAAAATTTTGGTCAAAATAAAAAAGCATCACCCAAAACTTGGGTTTCATGAAACTAGTTTCAGAAATAATGCTGAATGTTCTTAAGCAATAGGACTAAAACGTTGAAATACTTTTGTCTCTCAGCTGCTAAAGGTCATGCTGGAATCTGTCCTGAACTTTATTTTGCTGAAAAAGGTAATGAACTAAACAGCATACGAGAGTTACTGGTATGAAAAGTTCCATTTTCATTGCAGAGAACCACCCACAACAGAAAAAAAAAAAAAAAAAAAGTATGTGAGGGCAAGGAATGAGGAGCAAGAGAGAAAACCCAGAGGCCATGGAAATGTGCAGGATGCCTTGGGGAGTCAAGAGAGACTGAGAAGGACATCTTAAAGATCTCTGAGATAGTGAGAGGGAGAGTTTTAGGAAATGTTGCAGTAGTTTATAAATTGAATTCCTTTCATTTATGTATTTTTTAAAGAGGTTTCTGTTTTTCTTTTTTTTCCCCCTATAACCTGGTTTTACATGGGTTACACATGTTTTCTTTTGTTTTCATTATTATTTTTTTAATTTGAGTATAGTTGACACACAATGTTACATTAGCTTCAGGTGTACAACATAGTGATTCAACTTCTCTATATGTTGTCTATGCTCACCTCAAGTGTGGCTACCATGCGTCACCAGACAACATTATTACAGTATCATTGACTATATTCCCTATGCTGTTCCTTTATTCCCTTGACTTACTGATTCCATAACTGGAAGTCCCTGTCTCCCACTCCCCTTCACCCATTTTGCCCATCTTCCTACACCACTCCCCTCTGGCAACCAACAGTTTGTTCTCTATACATGTGGTTCTGATTCTGCTTTTTGTTTGTTTGTTTATTCATTTGTTTGTTTTTTAGATCCCACATATGAATGAAATCATATGGTATTTGTTTTTGATTGCATAAACTGTAACACATGCCTTTTTCTTCCAGTCACCAAAAAGCTAATTTTACTTAGCTTGCAATGTAATTGTCCTGGGCATCCCACCAAATCTCTATACACCCTGTCACTCACGTGTCAATCCCATATTCTTGTGCATGCACCTCACTGTGTTTCTTTTTGTCTGATTTCATACACGACACCTTCCCAGCAGGTACTCGGTCTTAATACTCTGAGTACATTTCTAGTACATATAAATATCTTATTGTTATGCCTTCACTGTTTTTTGAAGTTACCGTTCTATCCTGATTTACTCTGCTTTCTATCTGTGTCACTAGCAAGACCATTTGTGAATATAAATTTTCTCTTTTCCTTAAGCTAAAGCCATAAGCAAAACCATTTGTGATAAAAATTCTTTCCTTCTTCTTAAGCCAAAACTATATAATTTTCTAGCTATAGACATATGCATACCAATAATTTCACTACAATGACATTTTAAACTCCTAGAGTTCAGGGCCTCTGCCTCATTCATTTTTGTGACTTACACAACAGCTAGTTTAGTATGTGGCCAAGAGAGATGCTCAATTAGTATTTACCTAAAAAAAGAAGGAAATTATTCTAAGTTGGCAAAAAGAATAATAAAAGCAATAAGCTTTTTGCATTATGCACTGACTATTAATATCACTTAAGTTTCTTCATAGAGAGGATTGTTTTTATATAGTGTGTGATTTCTACATGCTTGATTTTAAATATCTATAACATTCTGAATTAATTTAATTGCTGGGGAATCTTCTAGTACAGGCTTTTTAAATCCACTCTTGATCTCAAAAAAAAAGAAAGAAAAAGAAAGAAAGAAAAGAAAGAAAGAAAGAAAGAGAAAGAAAGAAAGAAAGAAAGAAAGAAAGAAAGAAAGAAAGAAAGAAAGAAAGAAAGAAAGAAAGAAAGAAAAATTAGGGAAAAATCCTTAATTTTATCAAAAATAGATACAGAAAATTATAAAAGAGATCTGTTAAATCTTTGAAACTTGTATCAAGTGAGGGAGACTTTCAAAGGTCTGCAAGTATTTCTCCAGTTCTCAAGTAAATTGTCCTCATTCTGTGATACAGCCTCTGTGCTCTGGGACACTGCCGAAGGAGCAGAAGGAAGGAATACAGTGACTGCCAGATCCTGAATGGAAGTTCAATGACCAGAGGGACAGGGGTTGTTTGGAAAACTAAGGGGACAGCCAGAATATACTTATATAGGTATATGAACACTCAGGGAGATGGAAAGACAACAGACAGGAATTAGAAAGGCTGGTCAAACTTCTATCCTAGATCTCAGATAAATAATTCTCCATATGACCAAGTAAATTGCAGCCAACACAGTCTCGCTTTTTAAAAAACATGAAAAAGAGATACAAGTCTCAAGAATTAGATGGGCATAAAGGAGACTCAAAGCAAGGCTAATCTCAGGAAAGAAGGGTAAATACAAATAAAAGTATCAGTACATACAGAAATGTTTATTTCATTAAGTAGAATAATCAGGTCTAGAAACATATTAGAGAAGTGATTTGCAGATTGGAATAAATATTCCTGAAAACATTTCAAAGATTTGGTGGAGAGGCCAGAGGAAATCACAAAAGAAAACTGGGAACAATAAAAGTAAAAATGAACTTATTGAATATAAAAGATGTAGGGAAAAAAAGAGGCAAATACATACCCTACTGATATCCTGAAAAGGTTTAAGAGTATAACATTCCAAATTCTTTGTGTTTTTTTTTTAAATAATACTTCTTAAAAGTATAATTTAGGGATGAATACCATTTGGAAAAAAATAACAAGTAAGTCTCATTTAATTTGTCTTGTTAAATTAAAGTAAAATTATTTATTAGGATATCACTTTAAGTATGACCTCAAGTTTGCTTTGTGTGAATAAATACATAGAGCTGGTTAGAACCTAGTCTCTGTTTTCAATGATGCTTACTTCTAGGCGGTGAGAGCTTGGATGATTTTAAAATTCTTTTTTCTAGTTTTCTTTATTTCTTGAACAGTGTGGGAATTTAATTTTCTTTACACAAGCAATAACTCCTTTAAAATGAAATTACTATTGTAGTAAATAATCTTTTAAAAGATAGCCACCTACTTTCTCTCAAGATCCCATAAGCATTTTAAGTTTTTGTTTAAATCTCCTAGGTGATTTGGTAGGAGCCTTTAACAAGACTTAAAGCCTCTTATATCTAGTTGTTTGATCTAGTCATACTTACACTCTGCATTGTTAAAAAAAAAAGAAGAATTTAAAATATTGTTAAGCCATTTAAAATCTACTGATGTCTCTAATTGTCATGAATCTCTTTCCTATATGGTAACATAAAATGACCAAGAACAAGAAAATGTAACAGTGCTACATACAGAAATATATAAGATAAACAAAACTACTCAGTATTTGTGTTCTTCACAGTAAAAAGGTAAAGAATCTCCACACCTTTAAGGTAAAGCAGGTGTTGTGGAACTAGATTATATTAGTGGGTTTTAAAAAAAATCATCATTAGAAAATTTGCTATAATATATACAATAGTAAAAAAAGCCAGCCCTATCTGGAAAAGATTTTTCTCTGTTTATGTTTTCTATTATTTTTTAATTTTCATCTTGTTTCTCTAAACAAGTTGTCCTGACCTTAGCAACGTTGTGAAAAACGTATTTTGGTATACTCAGTGTACAAAACTCTAGGGCAGCACTTTTTATGCTAATTTTTAAAAAAAATTTACATCACTTCTGAGTTCACCATTACACTATTACTTTCTTTTTGTCTAATTTTAAAACATAATTTAGCTTGCTTTTCTCACTCTGAAAATTTTCTTTGGACACAGCTGGGTGTGACAAAATACTTCAATAATTAATAGAGAATGTAATAAAAGCCAGCTCACCATAATCCTCCATAAATTGGTTCCCAGAATCTTTTCCTCCCTCAGCATGTTGTGTTCTGTGTTGTCTATTTCTCCTCTTCCATTTACCTCATCCCAGTAGGTTAACATCATTTTAAAAATTCACTGCCATTGAATGGGATTTAAAGAGACAGAAGGAATAAATGTGCATGTTAATATGTCCTTTGCTTACCTAAGGACCATTTAAACATTTTAAAGCTATAATTCATATAATGCAACTTCAGAGTGGTGTTTTGTCAAGATATAATTCAACAGTATGGGAAATGGTAAAATGTCTTTGTGTTATTTCAACAGCCGACAGTGTGGAAGGGGCCTACAGTTCAGACCAACACCACTTTGTACATGTCACAGTCACACCTTTTTCTTTCCAACTCTTTCTTAAGAAACTGTTCCCCAATATATTTCACCTCGCTCTAGCCCAAAAGTCTTTATTTCTTCTATATTTTCCCATTTCCTCCCCCACCAACATCAGGTGTCCCTCTCTGCTTGTGCTGACTTCCACAATGTAACAGCAGTGTGGGAGCTCTGTTCTGGTAAATGGTACAGATAGGCAGGGAGGTTGACCGAACAGGTGAAGGGAAGAACCTCAGTAGTCAGTGACATAAAAGTCCAGAAACTCTCAAAATAAATGTTTGCTCCATCACACTTACTAATTTCCCAGCATTATTCCACTTAATGGACTACTTAGTGTATTTTAATTTAAAGCTCTTAGACAGAAACGAACAGTAACATCCCTGACTTCTTTCTGAACAAAAATGATGTTAATTACAGGCTCTTAAAGGTATTAAGAGGATATGAATGATCATGGAACTTCTTTTATTCTCTTTCTACATATAGAGCTAAATGAATGAAAAATAGGAACATCATTTCATAATGTTTCTAGTTTATAAAAGCTACTCTTGCGTCAAAAACCTGGGCAGGTCAACATGCAAATACAGTTTTTCTTCTTCCTGTAGCTGTCCCCTGTGCAGCAAATACATATGATACTGTGTTATCATGGTCTTGTCTTCTCTTTCTGAAAAATATAATCCATTCATTTCTATGAGGTTTACAAAGATGCCTTACCACCATTATGAAGACCACAGAGTTTAAATAGTTTCCATTCTAGAGTGGAGCTGGTTGGGCTGCCTTCCTTGTGTTTTGGTTAAATAGCAGGCTTGACCAAGAACAGTCAGGAGACAGGAAGCAAATTGAGTAAAGAAGCTCCAACTTAATACTCATGGGACACCATGGAGTTAAATCCTTCCTCAAGCGTCCCCTGCTAGAAAATAATTTTATCCAGGTTCTTGTTCTCACTCACTATTGAGGACTTCTACTTTGCTCCGAGGGCTTGGGTCCAGAATTGGGCTAAGGTGTGACACTTTTGACAGATCTTTAGGAACGAGAGGAGCAGAAAGCATTTGAATGGGTACTGCTCTGGTGTTTCAAAGGGACTCTACTCTGTGAACATGTGGGTGTACAGGACCAGCTCTCTACTGCAAGCTTTATTGTAACGTATAAGGTGGTTCTGCCCAGAAACAAAGGAAAACTCACAAGCAACAATGAAGTGATTCAATTGTAATTAAACCCAAAAAGAAAAAGAAAAGATCATTAAGATCATTTTCTCCATATTCTAGAACTACGTTAAGCTTTTGTTTTCTTTAGTTTTGTTAAAACATTAACTTCCATGTTTGAAGTGAAAAATAATCTCTCAGCTATCCAAGTCATAGTCAGAAATAGTGATTCATTGCTTGGATAAGCTCACTTTAAAAAGGCCACCATTAATCAGTTTGGAATTCTAAGAAACTTCAATTTACTATCCATCTTTGCTATTACTCTGTTCACTAAGAATCGCCATATGTAATTTAATGAAATTCCCTTGTGGGTATCCCTGCCAAATAGTATGTATATGTACTGTATGTGTATACCAAGTTATATTTTGAAAATAATAGGAATATTACCATAAAGAATGAGAGCGTTTCAGGGCACCTGGGTGGCTCAGATGGTTAAGCATCTGCCTTCGGCTCAGGTCATGATTCCAGGGTCCTGGGATCGAGCCCCACATCGGGCTCCTGGCTCAGCAGGGAGCCTGCTTCTCCTTCTCCCTCTGCCTCTCTCCCTGCTCATGCTCTCTCTCTCTGTATCTCTGTGTCTCAAATGAATAAATAAAATCTTTAAAAAAAAAAAAAAAGAATGAGAGCGTTTCTTCTTAATGCTACTTAAAGAGGTTTTTGCCTCTTAATAATCAAAAACTGTATCAGTTGTCCATAGTGAAATTCAATTTGGGATATGAAATGATTAAAGTATATTTTTCAACCAACTATAAGTAAGTCCATTACTCAGGTATATGCTGGTACATATTTTCCAGTAAAAATCTGTTGCTAGTAAAAATCATATTAAATCAAACTACAGCAATAGAATACAGTTTCTTAAAGGAGCAAAATATTCTGAAGACACAGGAACACGTAATTTTATCATTTTCAATAGTCACTTTTCTTACTCTTACTAAACTTTAATTATAATAGAGTCAGATATTCCTCAAGGCTCCCCAATGTCATTTGGATGAAAAATTTATTAAAGACAGTTCTAAAATGTCACTTGCTTTCAAACCTTAATCCATATGCTGTGGAGTTAACAGAGATAAGCAATTTCAAAATACGTACTGCAGTACTTATTGCAAATATAATTTTATTGCTAATTTTTGCTATATCATCAATTTTTCAGTACCTGTAATTCATAGTTCTGCTTCGAATAATATATCACATTTTGATCAATTGTATTTTAATTAAAATATTTTTATAAGCTTAATGGATATTCAGGCAAACTATTACTGGCACATTCTCCAAATACGTTAGATTTCAAATGGCCCACTGAAAAATCCACTACATTATAACATATGAAGTGACAGAGGGTGTGTAAGGTGGAGTCAGAAGTAACTGTGTAAAGTAGAGGCAAACCGAAATTGAATTTTTGAAATGCAACTTATTTTGAAACATGATTTTTAGAAGATTTTATTTATTTATTTGAGAGAGAGAGAGTGAGTATGAGTGGGGGGAGGGGTAGGGAGAGAGGGACAAGCAGACTCCCCTGCTGAGAAGGGAGCCTGATGAGGGTAGGGCTCGATCCTGGGACCCTGGGATCATGACCTGAACTGAAGGCAGATGCTTAACCTACTGAGCCACCCAGGTGTCTGAAACACGATTTTTAAAGCAAATTCTATTAATTCCCAAATACTTAGCTTTACATTCCTACTTTGGAAAACACTAATGACATCTCAATGTACCAAAAGGAAACAATCTCTTTAATTCTGTGTTATTTTATTAGATATGCTATCCCCTGCCTCTTCCTTAGAAATTTTAGACTCTGGTGCTTATGTGAGGTCTTTTTTCCCATCTACTTCTTAACATAATCTTTCTCCTATATAACATCTTTCATTCGCAACCTGCATCATATGTATCATTTCCAACTACTCCATTAACCTTGATCCCTTCTAATCTGTCACCAGGCAGACTTCCAGGGACGTCTTTCACTGGCACCCTTCTTAAATGTCTAATGTGACACTTAATCACAGTTTACAGAGGCTAAACAAATTCCTGACTTTGTATTTACTCAATTATTTTCATCGGGGCAGCCAATGGAGCTGGGTAATTCAGGTTTATAGAGATATATTTAATACAGATTAACTTGTTATCGATACATGTTAGCTACGGCATTACCAAATTATAATATTCTGTGATGTTATATTTAGCCTTAAATTTTCAAATGACCATGTTAAAAAGAAAAACAAATACTCTTGAGATATAAACCTGATTAAATGTTAATTTCTTCATTTAACAAAATCTCTCTGCAAATCTGCCTTTTCCAGAGAAAGAATGATTAGGTCAGAGTTTTCTGTCTTTTTTTCTGTGCTGATCACTGTGATCACAGTATTTTTTTCAGTAAGTGACATTAATTTCACCTCAAATTTAGAAACAGTTATTTTATTCACTTATTTATGAAAATACTTTGCTCTGATAGCAGGTTTTGATTTTTATATGAAGATGTAACCACTTTTCTGAATCCTCTTTGCATCTGTTACTGAATTCTATGGTGCAATCTCCAACCAGTCCTTCATGGAGTTTCTCTTTCAGTTTTGCAACAGTGTTTGTATATTATTTCAAATAAGTCAAAATCACAAGGAAAAGCCAAAGTTTGAAAAGAAATTTCAGTGGTATTGTTACTGCATTCTTCACAAACCAAAATCCATCACATATAAGATATTTTGTCATCATGTGCTAACAAAACAAACTGAACCCCAGATTAAAGGCTCCAAATAAAACTATGCCAATCGCCCTATAGGTTCAAGTTTGTCATTTGGATAAATCTGGAGATACATCTGTCTAAAAGAAGAGAAAACGGATGTTCTTACATTATTTCTGTGTTCTGTGCTTTTCATGCATGAAGTGATTTAGATTCCAAGCCATTTACACAGACCTACTTCTAATTGTGTACTTTTAATACCTTTGAAATGAGACACTTTTTTCCCCTTTGGAAAAAAAAAGAAAAAGAAAAAGAAAAAAAAACAATAACAACAACTGCATTTTTGATATAACTGTGGACAGTGTCCCTGACAAGAATTTTGTAGTTCTCTGGCACGCATGTGTGAAAGAATTGACATTATTAAGATGTCTATTAAACCAAATTATTTTTTGAGGTAAATTTGAATTTGTACTTTTATTATGTAGGAAAAATATGAGATGAAACAGTTTAAGATAATTTATCTTTAGACGTAGTTTAACCCTAAATATGAAAGGTTTGCTGTTGAATAAGTGTAATTGGAACATACCTTGCCAAAAAGTTTCTTCCTTTATTTTTAAAACTGCTATATGGAAAATTCGAATTTAGAGTAGTTCAAAAGAACTATTGATATGATGGTCTTTTGAATTTTAGAGGGAAAATAACTGTTTCTTAATTATAAACCTCACTTATATTAGAATGACTCAGACTTCCTAATTTGTTAACTACCCATAAGATAGGACTGGAGGGTGATACTTAATTTGGTTTAGTTGAATTCACTAGAACAATCACTTAGTGAAGAAGGTTCAATGACCCAAAATAGGAGATACTGCTTCCTCAAAGTCCTTACCTAACACCAACATGTGGTTTGGTCCTGGAAGAATATAATTTGATATTTTATTTTCATTTAGCATAGTTGGTTTGTACAGGAAAGTTTTACTTCACCAAAACATTTTGTATCATGTTTTTCAATGCAAATGAAATTTTGCTGGGTATAAATTATATTAGAGTGTCAATAAAACACATGAGTTTGAAGTACATTATGATATTGGAATTTCTAAAGGTTTTCCTTTTCAAAGTGCTATCTCACTCATCTTAAATAGAAAAGCATTTTATTTTTTTGTCTGTGAAATGATCAGATGGTCTATTTAAAACAACAAATTGTAATAATTCTTTGGAATAACAAAGTTCAACTATTATAATATTATGCATGAGCAATGCAATTTTCTTCATGTAGTCTCATAAAGAATTATACATTGTCATTATACTTAGTAATTATGTTGGAAAAATATAATTACACATTATAATACATTTCAGTATTACAAGTAATTAAACCAAAAAAATAATTATTCTATGAATAATTCATTTTTTCTTCAAAAAAAATCTTTTTTTTTTTTTTTTTTTTTTTTTTTTTTTAGAAAAGAAGCTGATATCAAAGAATTGTTAGAGACTTTAAAAGGAACAAAGAACCAAGCAGGGACTTTATTAAAATGCTGTATCTTAGTAGTTTTGCAGAAGAAATTCAGAATATCATGTAAATAAGTCATATAACTTAAGAACAGCTAGCTAGGGGTGCTTAAGTGGCTCAGTCAGTTGAGCATTTGCCTTTAGCTCAGTTTGTGATCCCAGGGTCCTGGGATTGAGACCCGTGTCAGGCTCCCTGCTCACTGGGGAGTCTGTTTGTCCCTCTCCCTCTACCCCTCCTCCGCAGCTTGTGCTCTCTCTCTCAAATAAATAAATAAATAAAATCTAAAAAAAATCGCTATGCTTTACTGGTAACAGAAGTTTCACTTCCACACTACTACATGGAATCTGAGGATGTCCTTGGCAGAGAAGAGGACATACAGAAAAATGCACATAAATTACATTAGCCCTATGAGACCTACATATAATCAGGTTTTTAACTGCTATGGAAAAGATACTTTCATCCTCCATATTCTCTTACTTTCACAGCTACTCTTATTCAAGCTGAATGATTTAACTATAAAGAATATCTAGACGTCGGGGCGCCTGGGTGGCTCAGTCAGTTAAGCATCTGCCTTCAGCTCAGGTCATGATCCCAGGGCCTGGGATCGAGCCCCGCATCGGGTTCCCTGCTCTGTGGGAAGCCTGCTTCTCCCTCTCCCACTCCCCCTGCTTGTGTTCCCTCTCTCGCTATGTCTTTCTCTGTCAAATAAATAAAATCTAAAAAAAAAAAAAAGAAAGAATATCTAGACGTCTATTCCATCACTCCACTTAATTTCTATATATGTACTTTTGTGGCTCAACTATATTTATTATGACTGTTTCAGGTGATTTAGAACCATTGGGTAACTGGAATATATTCTAAATCTTTTTTGGTTAAATTGTCTGAAACTATAGAATATGACTAGAAATTTTAGGAATTTAAAGCTTGTTTTGATTATACTATCTACCATATATTGACTGTATCCTATGTCCCAGAAAATGTTTTTTACGTGTATTAGATCACTTTTGTTCTTACAAAAATCCAAAGAGGTAGTTACCATTAGAAAACCCATTTTTCATATAAGGAAACCTAGCCTTAGAGAGATTAAGTTACTTGCTCAAGTAACTTGCAAATGATGAAAGAGTTTGAACTTAGAGGGTCCAATCCAAAAGGATGGTATTATAACCACTATGTTACAGTATGACCTCAGATTTTATCAAGCATTCATAGAATTGTTGTGTATTGAGGGTATAATTGGGTATTGAGAAATACTCAAATTAGTTAATTATGGCTATCAGAGAATATCAGATTGTGCTACATCGTTTTAACTATATCATTAATCTGAGGATATATATCTACAACAATTATACCTACATGATTAATAGATAGGTAGATAGATAGATTTATCAATAAACATTTCTTATGTACCACACATATCCAATTGTAAATAGTTTCATAAAAAGAGATACTACTTTAAGAAGTACTTTGTCTCCATGAACTGTTTATGATGCATACCCATGACTCTCTTTCAATTCTATTGACTCCAAATATTATACCTGATCAACTTTGAGGCTTCAATTCAATAACCTTCCAATTATCTTATTGTGGACCAACAATCTCTACTTCTTTCATAATAGAGTAGAAAGGGCAGGACTTGAAGTCAGGCAGACCCAAGCTCTAGTCTTTATTTTGCTACTGCTAACTCTGCAAAGTTAAAGAGTTGCTTAAAGTTCTCCTGTATGGAACTGTAAGGCCGTCTACCCAAGGTTCATTTTATTCATTTCTAAACTGTGGATAATACCAACATCATAATGAAGCACATACATATAATCTATATAGGGATCGACTGAGCGCTCGGTAGATATCAGCTAATAAACAAAATAGGCAAATTATCAGCTGATGCCAGAAAAAAGCATCAGATACAGCTTCAGACATGTGTTTGTTATTTTTTTAAAGATTTTATTTATTTATTTGAGAGAGAGCACAAGCAGGGGGAGTGGCAGAGGGGGAGGGAGAAGCAGGCTCCCCGCTGAGCTCAAATGCAGAGCTCTATCCCAGGACCCTGAGATTATGATCTGAGCCGAAGGCAGACACTTAACCAGATGAGCCACCCAGGCACCCCCAGACATGTGTTTAAATAGGCATAGTGGTGGTATAATAAAGTGCAGTATTCAACTTTCCAAGCAACAAAAATATCTAGTAGAATTATACATAAAAATTGTTTAGGATTGGGTTCTTGGAATGATTAAATAAATAATACTATTAAATATGCAAAGATGATCAGGCTATTGCATGTAAACATCTCTGTCACCTTCCCATCAGAGAAAAACATAAATAGGAGATTTGGGCATAGATCCCTAGAAAAATCATCTTCAATTATGAAATGTACTTAATTACTCTTATGGAACTCTATTTAAAAGTAAATTGGTCTTGAAATAGAAGAAAAGAGATCTATGTCAATGGAGAAAATTGAAAATCATGAAACAAAGAGAACGGGAAAAGAGAAAAAAAGTTACTTTAAAAGAATGTGTACACACAAAATAGAATTTAATTTCTGCTACTAGAGAAAAAAGAGTTTTCCATTCATCTCAATTGGCTACCATTCCAGATATTTATACTTAGCCATCTATCTTCTTTAGCTTTAGTGGAGAATCTTCATGGTGTGATTAAATTACATTTAGTCTCTGTTTGTATTCATCCTGTAACAAGCCCCAGATTGATACTTGTGTACTGTCAACATCCCCGCATCTAATGGACAGTGGCAATAAAACTTTCCACATAAATTGTGCAATTAACATTTTTTAAGTCTGTGCAAATGGAAAAGCCTAGCTTTAAAATATAAATTAACAACATCTGTTTTGGAGTACAGGCAGTTGTATTCCAGTGAAGTTCCACAAGTTTACCATCAAATTTTAGCATGACCAGTCCAGGGAAATACTGAACTCAGGTCAGTCAGAATATTTGTTTAATCTACCATTTTTGACAGCTAATTAGTCATGAGAATCAGTGCTCCAAACATTGAAGCAAAATGATATACTATTTAAAAAACATTTCCCATTTCTAGAATAGGTAGCGATGATTTCTTGCCTTACTGAATTCAGCATCTTAAGCCTTCACAAATGGAATGCTTCTAAGATTCAGTAAGGATGGGTTACATAATTTGTGGGGCCCCATGCAAAATGAAAAGGTGAAACTCCTTGTTCAAAAATTATTAAGAATTTCAAGATGGCAACAGGAGGGCATTAAGCCTGGTATGGCTCTCTAGGTGACTATATACAAGTCATGAGTCCATAAAACTGGCCCTGAATTCGGTTCACATCACTTTGGTTCCTTTAGAACTGTACAAGAAATAGGATCTGCAGTTACTCTTAGCAGATTTAATAAATTACATTTTAAACAGGTACCTGCTCCTGGATTAGGTTCTTGAACAGCAGCCCAACAATTCAAACCTTGACTGTGTCAATATGCCAAAGAGAGAGAGACAGAGAGAGGAAAATTCACAATCATTTAGTTAATTTCAGCCTAAAAGTTATAATTTTATTTGACATATATAGGAAAAATGAAGACTATCAATTGAATTACTTAACTTGTTATATACCTTTAGAGTCCAGGTTTTCAGTATTACCTATTACATAAGTCAACTTAAACATGCTTTTATATTATACTTCAATTTTTTAATTGTCTTGTTATTTTTGTTGTTATTTGAACTTTTCCCTAGTTATCTGTGTAATGATAATAATATTATCTTAATTTTAGAGCACTTACACTATGCTTGTCACTTTGTAAAATGTTATATACATATATAAAGATGAAAAGATAGATGGTTGGATAGATGGATGGATAGATGGATGGATGGACAGACCGACAGACAGAAAGACAGACAGATGATAGGTAGCTAGCTACTTAATTCAAGATGAATTTAATCCTGCCCTTGAGATCAGTTAGAAGTGCCTTAAATTCCTAATCCCATGAAAAGCCTTACACTTCCAAATGATTTTTCCTCTTCTTTTAGGATCCTCTCTGGCTCCAGGCATGTTTTTTCTATAACATGTTGACCTATATTTGCAGTTTGATACCAAATTGAGTATCCCCTCCCCTAGACGTAATTACACAGAAAAGCAACATTAATGTGATTTCCACTTCTGGCCATAATGGAAGTACTGGGATGTATTTACCCCTCACCATGAACAATAATTAAACAAATGTAAGGAAAAATGTTTTCAAATATTCA
The DNA here is from genome assembly GCF_964656455.1 of Halichoerus grypus. NCBI lineage: Eukaryota > Metazoa > Chordata > Mammalia > Carnivora > Phocidae > Halichoerus > Halichoerus grypus. The sequence goes on along the minus strand of NC_135715.1, from coordinate 46,450,216 downwards.
ACAGCAGGTAGTACAAGGCAGAGATCCCTGAGAAAAGGGAACAAATGAGTTCATTGAGTTTCTGTAGTCTCCAAAGCTCAGGAAGAGAGCAACTGATCACAGTTTAGCAGTCTCCCAAAGTTTAAGGGGTCTCTCTTCAGGTCCTGCCCTTTGTTTAGCATTGCTATTCTTGTTACTTGGTGCTAGGACAGAAGTGCTGGGGGCCTTTTTAATTCCCAATTACAATCATCATTAAACCAGTGAGCCTGGTCAACAAAGGTATGGTTTTACCAGCAATCTGTTCCCTCCACCCTGGGGGCCAAACTCTGCCCCAACTCTCCTTCCCCCTTTATCCACAGTTGTAGTTTGCTTCCTCGTTCCATGATGGTATCCTTGGACAAGAGGCTTTTCTATCCCTTCCCATGGTAGAGGCCATTTGTCGCCTCTTCATCGTCCTCCTTCTCCTCCTCCAGAAGCAGTGGATTTTTGCCTGTGCCTGCCTTCAGGTGGGAAGAATTCCTGCCACTACCCAGCAGCTTAAGGTTCTTGCTTCTTAGGAGGGAAAGGTCTGGGAAAATGAGTTTTATGCTCTGACCCAACAGCAGGTGACTACTTCCTAAAAGCTCTCACTGCAGTGCAACTCTCTCTCCTGCCTAGCTCCCAATCTTTCTTGTGAGCCCCTAGTCTGGGATAAAAGCTTGCAAGTGAATGCAATACCCCCTGTATTTGAGGTTCCCCGTTTATCTGTCACATTACTCCCCAGTCATTAGAAAATTGTCAAAATTGTAGCTGACTTCTCCTTACCCGCTTTTAATGGAAATCACCAGTTTCTCTCATACTCTGACAAAGGTGAAATGTGACCCATCTCTTTCTGAGGGGTTGGTCACTCTTTGAAATTTATTGTACTCGGTTGTCTTGCAACCAACCTCAGCTCTCAATGGGCTTGAGAAAAGATATGATACTGTGAATTACTTGATTTCGTTTGTTTATAGAGTGGGGACAGTGTTCTCTCACACTTTCCTATATTTTACTCAGAAATGAATCTTCTTTCAGTATATCAATTACCTTTCTTTCTAAAGGTTGCTTCCCTTGACATTATCTCTGTTTCCTTCATTTTAATTTCTCTTTCTTTTTTCTTTTTGTTTACTTTGGCACATGTCTTTCTAATAGGGGCTATTTTTTCCATCTTCCAAAAAAATTTTTTCATATTTTTTCCAATTTCTTAGAATCAGCATTTCTTGGTCAGCATTAGGGCACATTCACTAGTGGGCCCCACAGTGGAATGTTTCATTGAGGGACAACCCTTACCCCCACCTCTCCTGCATTAATATCTAAATCAGTTACCATATACAGAAATATTCACCTATTTTCCACAGGTTATACATTTGTGACAGGAAGTGTTCAACAAGCCAAAGGGTTAAAAGAAATGGAGGTGTCCTTATCTAATGTCCTTATCTAATCATCTTGCTCTTATGTATTCCCCGGGTCCAGAGCCTCTCTAGATCACTCTCTCTAAATCTTCTAAAGATGATGAGCACTTCATCTTTTACCTTTCCAGGACAGACCCAGTGTATTGGCCATAAAGATGAGAAAGTGAATGATCCAGATTCCCGAGAAAGATAGTTAAAATATTTTTCTGTTTTCAGCTCCACTTTTCCCAATTCCACCTTCAGAAGGACATGTTGCTTCAAATTCATAAGTTGATTTGGTGACAGGGCAAAGGTTACAGCATTTATAACTCTCTATAGTTTTCTCTGGCTTTTCATTTTTTCCCTTAAACATTACTTCTTTTATAACTACCGTTTGCTTTTCATAATTTTGTTGATATCTCTTATCCACTGTTGTCTGCCTTCCTTTTGACTTATAAGCATTCTTCAACTGCTTATTTAAAGCAATAGTCAAAATCAGCCAGTTAAAAATGTTTGCGAGCACCACACAACCATTATTACAATCATTGACATTGGTATCAGTTTCCTGTATGTCAGACACTTTCCTATGCTCTTTCCTATCCATTTGTAGATATTTCTCATTTAAAACTAGAACAATCTCTATGAAGTCATTACCATCAGCACCCCAAATATTTACAAAACAAATATCTGATAAGAGGTTAATATCCAAAATATATAAGGAACTCATACAACTCAATGGCAAACAAACAAACAAACAAAACAAATAAAAAATCCAACTAAAAAGTAGATGAAGGACCTGAAGAGATATTTTTCCAAAGAAGATAGGTATATGAAAAGGTACAGAACATCACTAATCATCCAGGAAATGCAAAATAAACCACAATGAGATATGACCTCACCCGTATTAGAATGGCTGTTATTTATTTATTTATTTATTTATTTATTTATTTATTTTTAAAGATTTTTATTTATTTTTTGACAGAGAGAGACACAGCGAGAGAGGGAACACATGCAGGGGGAGTGGGAGAGGGAGAGGCAGGCTACCCGCTGAGCAGAGAGCCCGATGCGGGGCTCGATCCCAGGACCCTGGGATCATGACCTGAGGCGAAGGCAGCCGCCTAATGACTGAGCCACCCAGGCGCCCCTAGAATGGCTGTTATTTTAAAAAGACAAGAGATAACAAGTGTTGGAGAGGGTATACAGAAAAGTGAATGCTTGTATTGGTAGGAGTGTAAGTTGGTACAGTGATAATACAAAACAATACAGAGGTTCCTCAAAAAATTAAAAATAGAACTACCATATGATCCAAAAATCCTGCTTCTGGGTATACATCCAAAGGAAATGTAATCAGTGTCTCGAAGAGGTATCTTCACTCCTATGTGAACTGCAGCATTACCAAGATATGGAAATATGGAATATTATTCAGCCAGAAAAAAAAAGGAAATCCTGCCATTTGTGACAACATGGAAGAACCTGGAGGATATTATGCATTGTGAAATAAGCCAGACACAGAAAGCCAATGCTGTAGGATCTCACTTAAGTGTGGAATCAGAAAGTTGAACTCACAGAAGCAGAAAATAGAATGGTACTTGACAAGGGGTGGGGGTGGGGGAAATGGGGAGAAATTGGTCAAGGGATTCAAACTTACAGTTATGAAATGAATCTATTCTGGAGATCTACTGTACAGCATGATGATTATGGATAATTATACTGTATTGTATATTTGAAATTTGCTAAGAAAGTAGATCTTGTGTGTTCTTACCATACAAACACACAAATAAGTAACTATGTGCGGTGATGGATATATTCATTTGCTTGGTTATGGTAATCATTTCAAAATGTATACATATATCAAATCAGCATGATGTACATCTTAAATACATACAATTTTTATCTGTCAATTATACCTCGATAAAACAGGAAAAAAATTTAAAAAGATGAAAACAGATTTTGAATGGCAGAGTCAATATTTAAATACAAGCTAACAAGAGTGCCTGTTCTTTACCACTATGCTATCACTGACACCATGAAAGTGTTATTAATTAAACACTAATAATATTTTTGATATACCAATAAGTGTCAATATTAGGTCTGTTTTACCTCAATTTTATCTTACACATGATTTGTAAGTAAGGCTTTAATTAAACCCCCTCTATCAAAGTTACTAGCATTAATCAAATAACCTAACCTTAAAAATTATAAGTTTATATATTCATATTTTAAAGCCATTGCAATTTGGAAGCAATAATTGCCTTCTGTTCCACACAGGTTACATTTAGCAGAATGCCTAAATATGTGTTTAGCAGATACTAAACATGTGCTGATTTTATATTACTATCACTATATTATTATATATTACATATTGGTATTTTATACATGATATCTTTGTATGGTGAACAACTTGTTCCAATTTGCCTCTATCTTTCCCAGTTTTAGCACTGTATCTCCCATTCTGGGAAACCCCTTAGCCCCAGGAAAACCAGGATGCTCAGTTGCCCTGTGTCTTTATTATATATTCTGAGCATTTAGAAACATGGAGGCTATCACAGAAGTAAGGAAATTCCATGTAGAGATTCAAAAACACACAACACTTTAAAGTTGAAAACCCAGAAATGGACTCACAACAATATGGTCAACTAATCTTCGATAAAGCAGGAAAGAATATCCAATAGAAAAAAGACAGTCTCTTCAACAAATGGTATTGGGAAAACTGGAGAGCAACATGCAGAAGATGAAACTGGACCACTTTCTTATACCATACACAAAGATATATTCAAAATGGATGAAAGACCTTAATGTGAGACAGGAAACCATCAAAATCCTACAGGAAAACACAGGCAGCAACCTCTTTGACCTCAGCTGTAGCAACTCCTTACTAGATACGTCTCCAAAGGCAAGGAAAACAAAAGCAAAAATGAACTCTTGGGACTTCACCAAGATACAAAGCTTCTGCACAGCGAAGAAAACAAACACAAAAACTAAAGGGCAGCTTATACAATGGGAAAAGATATTTGCAAATGACATATATGATAAAGGGTTACTTTCCAAAATCTATAACGAACTTATCAAACTCAATACCCAAAAAACAAATAATTCAGTTAGGAAATGGCAGAAGACATGAATAGACATTTTTCCAAAGAAGACATACAAACGGCCAATAGATATATGAAAAGATGCTCAACATCACTCATCATCAGGGAAATACAAATCAAAACCGTGATGAGATACCACCTCACACCTGTCAGAATGGCTAAAATTAACAACACAGGAAACAACAAATGTTGGCAAGTTGTGGAGAAAGGGGAACGCTCTTACACTGTTTGTGGGAATGGAACTGTTGCTGCCACTCTGGAAAACAGTATTGAGTTTCTGCAGAGAAAGGGGAACTGTCCTACACTGTTGGTGGGAATGCAAGCTGGTGCAGCCACTCTGGAAAACAGTATGGAGGTTCCTCAAAAAGTTGAAAATAGAGCTACCCTATGACCCAGCAATTGCACTATGGGTATCTACCCCAAAGATACAAATGTATTGATCCGAAGGGTCACATGCACCCCAATGTTTATAGCAGCAATGTCCACAATAGCCAAACTATGGAAAGAGCCAAGATGTCCATCAACAGATGAATGGATAAAGAAGATGTGGTATATATACACAATGGAATATTATGCAGCCATCAAAAGGAATGAAATCTTGCCATTTGCAATGACGTGGATGGAACTGGAGGGTATTATGCTAAGCGAAATAAGTCAATCAGAGAAAGACATGTATCATATTCCCTCACTGATATGAGGAATTCTTAATCTCAGGAAACAAACTGAGGGTTGCTGGAGTGGTGGGGGGTGGGAGGGATGGTGTGGCTGGGTGATAGACATTGGGGAGGGTACATGTTATGGTGAGCACTGTGAATTGTGTAAGACTGTTGAATCACAGACCTGTACCTCTGAAACAAATAATACATTATATGTTTAAAAAAAAAAAAAGATAGCAGAAAGGGAAAAATGAAGGGGGGGAAATCGGAGGGGGAGACGAACCATGAGAGACTATGGACTCTGAGAAACAAACTGAGGGTTCTAGAGGGAAGAGGGTTGGGGGGATGGGTTAGCCTGGTGATGGGTATTAAAGAGGGCACACACTGAATGGAGCACTGGGTGTTATACACAAACAGTGAATCATGGAACACTACATCAAAAACTAATGATGTAATGTATGGTGATTAACATAACATAATAAAAAAAAAAGAGAGAAGGTAGTTTATAAGATGGTGAAAATGGTCTTTTACGAAGAGCAAACTACCCTAGTATGTATGGATGTCCTAAAGAGAGGAGAATCATCTAGAAAACTATTACAGAGAAAGTTGGTTCCTCTAGGCCTGGCTTGTTTTGAAAAATGGGAGGAGAAATCAGCCATCTTCAGAGACTGAAAAGGTTTGTCAGAGGAGAAGAAACTTCTCATCTCTGTGTCCTTCCCTGCAACAGGTATTTTTCTTATGGTGACACTTCCTGAGCAAAGGGCTGTGCCAGTGTAATCAGGAAATACATTGCACAATACAATATTTCATAAATAATAGCAGGGAGAATACTGCTAACTATATACTGTGTTTTATTTTTTTAACATAATTAAGCACATGTTTATTGACATAGAAATGACTTTTTTAAAATTTTATTTTATTATGTTATGTTAGTCACCATACAATACATCATTAGTTTTTGATGTAGTGATCCACGCTTCATTGTTTTCATATAACAGCGAGTGCTCCATGCAGTACGTGCCCTCCTTAATACCCATCACCGGGCTAACCCATCCCCCCACTCCCCTCCCCTCTAAAACCCTCAGTTTGTTTCTCAGAGTCCATAGTCTCTCATGGTTCATCTCTCCCTCCGATTTAAATACTGTGTTTTAAAGAAAACTCTGAACCTGGTTAAGTATGTTCCTGAGCTCTTGGTCTCACCTCATTGTTTATATTGTTCCATTCTACCTTGCTCATGTAACTCTTCATTCTTTACTCTGTACACAATACTGTTCTCAGTTTTAAACATTCATGCAAGGAGCTGGACTGAGTAGTATGAAATAGCCAAGTGGAAGTAAGAGGCACAGAGGATGGATAATGCTCAGAGTTCAAAGCTTTCAGTTCTCTTTCTTATGGTTTCACTGTGCATCCATTCATGAGAGCTCTGGTTCAACACTGCAGATAAAATTATCATTGGGACAAACATTTTCCTCAATGAGTTCCAGGACTTTTTTCACTGGTTATATAGGAATGGTGAGTCTTAATTTAGCTATACGTTTTTCTAGATTCTGAGGACTGGGTCTAACTCATCTAACCATGAACTCAGTATTACCAAATCCCATTACAATAAGGCAAGAGAATACATGGCTCTGCACATTTGCTTGTTTTGTCTGTTTTTTCCTAGACCAATTTACTCATTTTTTTTTTCCCCTTCCTTTGTTTTCGGAATTTAATGGTATATTTTGTTCACTATTCTGTGACTACATTTCTTCTTGCCACATTTTCCTTGTTTAGGCATCATTTTATTTTATTCTATAGACTGCATCATTTAATTCGTTACTTATTTTTGGGAAAAGAAGTTTAAGATGCCAAAAATTTAAAAAAAAAAAAAAATGAGCATTGTGTTTCCATGGAAAGCCCGGTGTTGTGTCTCATTCTATTCACAGTAGTTAACAGGTGTGAATTGCTTCTTCACTAGCATAAATTTCCTGCTGTGCAGCCCTTTGTTCACTTCATGCTGCTTTCCTGCTCTATTATGCCTGCAAAAATACCTGATTCTACCTTAATGTAATTTTAAATGTTTTACTGCTTTGAATAATGTTTATTTGGAAGACCCTTCCTGAAATGAAAGTGAATACAGTAAAGCAAGCAAGTACCACATATATACATGTCTAGAAAGACTGCGGAACTATTGCATATACACACAAACATATATAAATCATATATAAATATATGCACACATATACTTAAATGTGTGTGCATGCAACACTGCTTTAGTCTTTATAGAATCAGATACATATATATTTGCGGTGTGTGTGTGTGTGCGTGCATTCATTGGTAAGAAAGTTTGGTTCAATACTGCAGGTATAATAAACTTCTCATTATCCTCTCTGTCTTCAAATCTTAGAGATTCATCTTAGAGATTCATCTAAACTGGAAGGAAATTATTTCTGGAAATTTGTAGATGCTTAGTGCCAGTAGCAGAGATACGTATTGATAAATATAACCTACTAATAAGGTTATTAAGAAAGTCATATCAGGAGAACTACCATTGCTGCATGAATTATTCAGAGTATGCTCATGATCTGGTGATCTCTCTGGGTCACTTTCTGGTTCCTTTCTAGACCATGGAATTTAACTGGGATGCCATGTTCAGGAAAGGTCTGTGCTTTAAAAAGCTACCACCCTGTCACTATAGTAAACCTACCAGAGAGTGTTACTGTTAAAGAAAAATTTCTGACACATGTTAAAATGATAAGGTAGACTGTATTCAGGACTACTGTGATAGGTGTCAAGTCTATCACAACAAGAGAGAAATTGAGCTTAACTTTGAATACAAAAAGGAAAAATGAGGATTTATAGTCAACAAGCCAATGGATAGAAAATTACTGAGAGGAGGCAAGGTTAGGGAGATTCTTGCTAAACTGACCTAATGGGATTCTTGCTGAAGGCAGACCAGTGACCAGATATCAACAGGACAGTGGGGAAGAAGGTGAGCCATGTTTCAGGTATCTATCCGGGGTGGGAGTATTCTCTCTAAACTGATTTAGTAGGATTCTTGCTAAATCTAGACCCTGCAAGAACAGACACGGGTCACCCAAGGATGAAGCCTCATTGAGAGGAGGGCTCAGGGCAGCCTGACCAAAGGAGAGAGTCTTTGTCTCAACCTCGTGGTAGAGTGGAAAAGACAATTCCATCGCCCACTGCGGGGATTACAGAAGTGGATGCAGCAAACGATGATCTCTGTTGAGCACTGGTGGCAGAGGCAGCTTCAGCAGCCATCCTCCCCAGGGCTTGAGTGACAGTGCTAGACACAGCTACAGTGACAGTCCATGAGAAGTTTGGAGGCGAGCTCGGCAGGGTGGCCCCAGGGCGGCAGTGCAGCCCAGGCAGAGCAAGCATGGAGAGAAAGCCTAGAGTAGTCAATAGGTGTGGGTAGCGTAAGTGACCGGAGGGATGAAAGGAAGTGGATAAGATACACACAGACCTTTCGGGCAGAAAAGGAACCTTAAATGTGAATCTGAGATACTGTCTTTCCATAGGTGGGGGCTTATGAGAAAATGATATCTTATTAAATTGACTTCATTTGTACCCATGGGCTGGTGAAGCCTGCAGACTTTCAGCAACTGAAATAATTCAAAATAAAGACAAGTCATAAATGCATGCATAATAAAACGTGAGTAAAATAAAAAATAAGCTCATCTCTTACGAACTTAGTCGACTTCTATCAGAATGTGGACTGTGAATGATGAAGGTGATAAAGACGTCAGAGATGGCAAATGCAAGTGAGGTGATTAAATATTACACAGAACACAAAGACAAATAATTGGAATGCAAGGCATTTCCTCTTCAAATAAGCTGCATAGCATTTCTCCCTGCAGTTCACAGGCCAACTGATCAGTAGAGGATATTACAGTACATACAACTTGCATTCATTCACTCTTCTCTTGATGAGGGTTTTTTTTTTTTTTTTTTTTTTATGTAACCAGAATGCCCAGTCCCATCCAGCTATTGGAAATCCCTGAGTCAATATCTGGGTGCACTTTGGAGGATGAATGGCTGAGAACAGATTTCAAATATTGGCAGAAGGAATCCCACTCTTAGAAGTAAGTGTAGTTGTGGCTAAACGATAGCATGAGAGAATGGTACACAGGACACACTCTGAGGGGGAATCAGACTCGCTGGTGGTGGGACTTGGGGCGAGAGCTCTCCTTTGCTCCAGGCCCTACTGCTGTGGCGGCCGCTGCTGTAACCGAGCACTGACAGTTGTCGCTCAGACCCTCTTTGCTCGGCTTGTTCTGACATGCCTCCAACAATCAATGTGCAAGTTGTTACTGAGTGCTTTCTCTGTGCCTGGGATTAACTCAATCCCAGAGGAACACAAAGGAAGTGAAAGGCTCCATCCCTGCATCTGGGAACATCTGGTCAAGTTATGGGCAGGCGATTAATATACATGATTAATAAGCAAACTAGAAAGAGGTTTAACAGAAAAGCGTTAATGCACTGAATGTAGAACTTACCAGTTCATCTCATCAAATTACTCACATTATACAATTACTTGCAAATTTGGTTCTGCTATCACTGTGTGATTTGGGGCTAATTCTTATTGTACCTTGATTCTCAGTGACCTCAGCAGTTAAATAAGGGGATTTGATTGTTTGTTCCCTGAGGTGTCTTCCTTTCAAGGTTTACAGTTTATGAAATCCTTTCCCACACACCACAAGAAATTAGCTGTTTTATTTAATTATATTGGATTTTCAGGTTTGCTCAGGTTATGAACCACATATAAAGATAAATACTTGAAAAAAAACTTTAAAACAAGTTGGAGATCTTAATTTCACAACTCAATTAGCATATTACAAGCAAGAAGAATTTCTTCAGTACGGGAATTTAACTTTGATCAAGTATTTTCAAATCATATAATCATATGTAAGTAGGATTTTCCCATCCTGTATGTATATATACACATTTTTTGGTATATATACATATATTTAAATCTATGTACATATATACATGTATATGTCATGCATACATAGATTTGCTTATATAATGCAGTTAGTAGTTATGCAAACACACTGAGAAATTCTTATAATTTTTACGCCAACTTCATTGACATTATTTCTTAAGTTATTAAGTCTTATTTTCATTTCTTTGCATCTTTATTCAGGGCATTAGATAAGACCACATTGTTGAATATTAACATAGCATAACCGTGAAGCTGCCAATATAGCATTTTTAAGGAAGTTAAACAATATCCTTGAACAAATATTTGAATAAGTTTCTCATCTGTTCACACTTAACTAAATAATTTATGAGATTTAGTAGGGTCTACATGCAGATGGGAATGCCATGGACAAATTTTAAAACATGATATTGTTATGCTCATGAAGTCTGGAAGGCTTGAATTCAGTAAGTGGGATATGTCATTTCATGGAAGAGAAAAGCTGCGTTGACAGCATGGAGAACTTGCAGATACTAGTCAATGCAACTTGATAATTGGATTTTGCTATTCTTAAGATCTTCTTTGGAATGAAGCATTTTCTCTACTTGTGTTTTGAAATCCTGTTTCATATTTTGCATTCCTTAAAATCATGTTGTATAAATATATTCAGAAGTTACAAATCAATAGTACATAATTATTTACCCTAAATTTTCACTAAACTTAACTCTCCAGTAATTCATATTTACAGTCACAATCAACATTTTAACCATTTAATTGCAGTAGAGGGAACGTATCCGTTTCTTTTTTTACCTAATTCATAAATGTCTTGATAAATTCGGTGGTTGTGTATGTAGATAAATAAACGGTTCTCATTATCCAGGCTGTGCATTGAGCTTAAGTCAAAAATTGGAGCTTCTTAAATGACTCTGAAGGACACTATAAAAAGTATACACATGAAAAACTGACCTCATTCCACATAAAATGTGTTCAATTATTCTAACTCTTATGTTTCTCTCTAATAAATTGGACTGATGCACCCAACCAGAATTTTAAAGTTAACTATTTAGTTATTAGTTGCTGCAAGAGCTTGGATGTTGTAATCAAATTGCTTAGGCTTCAATCCCTGTTGTCACTACTTATTTGATCTATAACCTTGAATAATTTACTTAATTTCTCTTTGCCTTAATTATCTCACCTGTAGTATGGAAATATAAATAGCACCAAGCTGATAAGCCTTGTACAAGAATGAAATTGTTTAGTATATTTAAAATACTTAGTGCTTGCTATATATGAAATAATAATTATTTCTACTATTATTAGCAATAACTATGGATATTATTGTCCACAATTCAGTATCAGAGGTGATCACAGATGCTGGAAGTAGAAAATTTATCCACATATTAATATTAATATTCAGAGCTTCTAATGATAGGAAAACAAAAATGGGAATACTCTCTTTAATACTTGTTTGTAATGGAATAGCTAAGGATTGACACCTGCTTTCAAGAATTATTATAAAGTTTCACTAATCAAAACAGTATAAGTACTGGCATAAGGACAGACATAAATCAATGAGAAAAAGGATCAAGGCAAAGCCTTGAATTGATATTCACAAAAGAAGATATACAAATGGCTAACATGCACATGAAGACAACATCATTAGTCACTGAGAATAGCCAATAAAAAATAACAATGAGATACTATTTCACACCCATTAGAATGGCTAAGATAAATAAACAAAAACTAATGATGTAATGTATGGTGATTAACATAACATAATAAAAAAAAAATAAAAGACTGACAATACCAAGTGTTGGTGAGGATGTGGAGCAATTGGTGGTATTGTAAAATGAAACAACCACTTTTGAAAACAGTTCAGCCATTTCTTATTTTTTTTTTAAATAAATTTCAGCCTATGCTTACAGTATACCAGGAATCCCCACAGTAACTTCATTTATGAGTTAAAAATTGGAAACAAAAGGGACGCCTGGGTGGCTCAGTCAGTTAAGCGTCTGCCTTTGGCTCAGGTCGTGATCCCAGGGTTCTGGGATCAAGTCCCGCATCGGGCTCCCTGCTCCGCGGGGAGCCTGCTTCTCCCTCTGCCTCTGTCTCTCATGAATAAATAAATAAAATCTTTAAAAAAAAAAAAAAATTGGAAACAAAATCATGTTCATCAACAAGTTTATTATTCAAATTCAAGATTACTATAACTTTTTTTCTTTACCATTTAATATTTCTCCACTTATTATATCAATATTTCTATTAGTATTGAAAAAATATTTAAAGGGCTCTCAATTTTATTATATTTTTTATTATATTATATTAATTCAAAGAAATAATACCACCAAAACAAAAGAAGAAACGGCTGGTAAATATGTAATTGTAGAAGAATCCTTGAAACATGTTGAGTGAAAAATAGCCAGATCAAAAGGTAAATACTATCTGATGGTACAGGTAGAAGCAAAACAAATCTATAGTTATGACAGAAATCTTTATCAGTGGTTGCCTGGGTCAAGGGGAAGAGAGGGTATGTGGATTGCCTATAAAGGACCATGAGGGAATTTTCTATAGAAATACTCCAAATCTTGATTAGGGTAGCAATGGTGTTTACATTTATTTAAACAAACAGTCATCAAACAGTACATTTAAATGTTTATATTTTAGTAGATGAAAATTTAATTACAATAAAATTTATTCTTAAAAAGCCAATGTTTCCTTTGTATTCTAGGGTTGATTTTGGATAAAAAATAACAATTCACATTAGTGTCCCAACCTAGCAAAAGTAAGAATCAATGAGGTTTCTCTGATAGTTCTTCTACAAACATTGTTGCCGTAGTCCCATCCTGGGTTTGAGACAGGGTGTACATTCGGTAGATTAGCAGGCTAGTCATATAGAAAGTAGAGACTGAATCAGCCATGACAGGCATGGAAAATAAATTGAGAGCCCTTTAAATATTTTTTCAATACTAATAGAAATATTGATATAATAAGTGGAGAAATATTAAATGGTAAAGAAAAAAGTTATAGTAATCTTGAATTTGAATAATAAGTAGTCAATACCAATTAAATGGATTTTTAGATGTTGTAATGAATATTCATCCACGGGAAAATATTCAAAATAAATCTCCACAAAATTACCTCTATTTTAACATGCAATAAACAAATATAGTACTCAATCTAATTATAAACAAAGAAACGATGCTTTTCCTAATGTTAAGGATCCAAAATTCAAGCACTCCATAACAAAGATAAGCATGTCCAGTTTGATTAAGTAGGATGGATGTATGTATCCTTGACAGAAATGAAGAGAATGCTTTAACAACCTAAAATTATGTCCTGTACTCCACTCACACACATGCACACACATATCCACACAAGCACACACATATCCACCAACCATGATTTACCCCAAACGTTACCTGAGAAATCTCTTTATGTACAGTGGATAATGAGAACTTGAAGTTAAAGAGGTGGTTCATTCATTACTATTTGTAGTATTTTGACTACTCTGTAGGTGACTTTATGTGATATTCCTCATTTACCAGCCTGTAGGAAACACTTGACAGGAGACTATGTGCTAATCTTGGGGTGAAAACTACCTTTAAAATTAATAAACCCACAATAATCAAGAAAGTGTGGTATCAGTGGAAGATAGGTAGATCAGCAGTACAGAATAAAGTCCAGAAATAGAATCACATAAATATAGTCCATTGATCTTTGACAAAGGAACAAAGGCAATGCAATTGAGCAAAGATCGTCTTTTCAACAAATGGTGCTCGAACAACTGGGCATCCACATGCAAAAGAATTAATCTAGGCATAGATCTTAGGCCTTTCACAAAAATTAAGTCAAAGTGGATCACACATGTAAATGTAAAATGCTAAATTATAAAACTCCTAGAAGATAACCTAGGAAAAAACCTATACGATCCTGGGTTTGGCTGTGGCATAGTTTCAACACCAAAGTCATGATCCATTAAAGAAAAAAATTGATAACCTGGACTTCATTAAAATTAGAAACTTCTGCTATGCAAAAGACAAGGTTAAGAGAATGAGAAGACAAACTACAGACGGGGAAAATATCTGCAAAATACACATTTGATAAAGGGCTGTTATCCAAAACAGACAAAACTTTTAAAACTCAACAATGGGAAAACAATGTGATTTAAAAATGAGCCAAAGTCCTTAACAGACACCTCACACATCTATTAGAATGGCCAATATTTAGAACACTCTCAACCGCAAATGCTGGAGATGTTGTAGAACCACAGAAACTCTCATACATTGCTGGTGTGAATGGTACAGGCACTTGGAAGGTACAGGCACTTGGAAGACAGTTCAGAAGACAATTCTGAACTAAACATACTCTCACCTTATGATTCAGCAATCACGCTCCTTGGTATTTACACAAAGAGTTGAAAACTTACGTTCACTCAGAAATCTGCATGTGGACATTTAGAGTAGCTTTCTTCATAACTGCCAAAGCTTAGAAGCAACCAAAAATGTTCTTCATAGGTGAATGGATAAAAAACAAACAAGCAAAAAATGCAACTATCCAGACAATGAAATGTTATTATGAAACAATGAAATAATATTATGAGATAATATTATGAAATACTATTCAGCATTAAAAAGAAATGAGCTCTCCAGCCAGGTAAAGACATGGAGTATGCTTAAATGCATATTACTAAGTAAAAGCAGCTAATCTGAAAAGGTTATGTACTGTATGATTCCAACTATATGACATTCTAGAAGAGGCAAAACTACAGAGAGAGTAAAAAGATCAACGGTTGCCAGGCATTGAGGTGGGAGGAAGGAATGAATAGGCTGAGCACAGAGGACTTTAGGGCAGTGAAAATACTCTGTGATATTATAGTGGTGGATACATGTCATTATATATCTGTCCAAACTCATAAAATGTACAACACCAAGCGCGAACCCTATTGTGAACTGTGGACTTTGGGTGATAATGATGTGTCCATGTAGGTTCATCAGTTGTAACAAATGTCATACTCTGGTCGGGGATGTTGATCGTGGGAAGGCTATGCATGTGTGGAGTCAGAGTGTATGGGAACTCTGAATCTTCACAATTTTACTGTGAACATAAAACTGCACTAAAAAAATAATATTTAAAATAAAACATTGAGTGTTTAGAAAATATAATACATTATAATGACATATTTTTCATCAGTGACATTTAAGGTATTGTATGTTCGTGAACTACAAATATCATGGAAAAGAAGGTATTTTAGTGTCTCTCAATGTATTTTCTCTAAGATCTTTCAGAAGCTAGTAATCTAAACAGTCCTTACACTGCATGCTGGTTCACCTGGAAATGTTAATCATATTTCTATTCCTCAGGAGTGGAGAACACAAAGGCCACAAAATTTCTGCTATAAAGATGATTTATTAAATATTGAATATTCTCCTTTTCATTACTATGCATTTATTTGGGAAAGCAATCTTTGTAGGGGAAGAGGAACCGTATGACAACTAGTAATTTGCAAACAAACAAACAAACAAACAAAAGGATCTGCTTCACGGATCCATGGCATTAGCAGTCTTGGGGGCTCATAACAAGCATATCAGCTGAACAATACAGACCTCCATCTCCAGCTTATGCACACACAGCCCACACTCTGATCTTCTCACACATAATACTCACACAAACCACATGCCTGCATCACAGAAGCAATGCACACGCAATACACATATGCACAACACCCACACACATATGCATACATGCACACAATGCACCAGCATCATCCACACATTTATGAAAAGTAACAAGTATTCAAGAGTTATTACCTTAAGAAATGAATTGGTTAAAGGGAAAAATGAAGAGGCGAAGAAAGCTATAGAGTGTTAAAGATATTGCAAACTTCGCCCTGCCCCCCCACAAAGTTATTACCTTTCTAGATGGAAATATATTGTGAGACTGAATAACTGGCAAGTTCCTTTCCGAAAGAAAACAAATACACATATAATCATGTCCCTTATTGTATCCCAAGGCTCATCATAATATGTGGGACACAATAAATTTAAGAGATACTTGCTACATTAATAAATTAATGAGTAAGTATCCTGATAGGATGAAATAATGAAAAATCATGGATCATTTTGTGGAGCTGAGAAGTGTTGCATGCATGTATCTCTCAGTGGTAGGGTATCTGTGCACATAGAGTCTCATGCCAAATCTTCTTCTTTAATAGTTGGTTTTTATCCAACTAATTAAAAGTGTCTTGATTATTTTTTATTCTTTTATAATCTTTCAAATTTGCTACTTATTTCCTCTGCCTGTACCCTAGTTAAAAGCCTATTATTTCATACTTGAAGAGATTGTTTAGAAGTTTTCCCGCCTCCAGGTTCTCTCAATTCTAAACCCATCAACCTGCATAAAAATGGAAGGCTAGTCTTTTCAAGGCAAGGATTTGGGCAATTTACTTCTCTGCTTGAACATCATCAATTTCCCAACCCCTGTATCAACAGAATAATTTTCAGACTCCTTATCTTTATATTCAGATTTTCTCCAGATGTGGCTGCACACTTTCTTTCCAACTCATCTGCTTCTATATGTCTCTTGATTCCCCTAATCAAGTCGACTTAGTGTCCCTGTAACACACATGCCCTTTTCCAAGTTGCTATTTCTGTTCACACTGATCCATTTTTAAAAATGCCATCCTGTATGCTCCATCCTTGCCCCAAATCTCATCAGGCCTCAGCACAGATGTTTATGTGATGAAGACTTCTCTGATGGCACCAGGAAATAGTCTTTCTTTCAGCTGAGTGACATAGCACTAATTATTATTAATTAGTAATAATCCTGTACTATTCCTATATTCCTAAAATATAGTTCATGATACAACACTGCTTCTATGAGATAATAAGTATTAATGACAAATGTCTAATAACTTTCGGAAATCCTGGTAGAAATATATTGAAAAACATTCTTATCGAAAATGCTTCAAGCAGCATTAGATAAAATGGAGCATTGATCATGAGACGAATATTGGACAAAGCATCTGACTTAACTGGCATTTCACCAAATACATTGTGGGAAAACACTTGTCTATGACAATTTTGTAACATATATTTATGTTATTTATTGTCCTTTTGTTTTTCCCATATAGGCATTTAAATGTTGTGGCTGAACATATTCCCTCATTTGCATTGATTTCTAGAATTTTTAAGTTACCATTGCTGTGTTAACCTTATTCCTGGCACCGTATTACTCTTTTACTTTTCTTTCCCTCTATATCATATTTGCTCCATATCTCCAATATTTTTTTGTCTAGGTACATTTCTTAAATTACTCTAAGCATCTGTGTTAATTTCCTATTGCTGTGTGACTAATTAGCACAAACTTGGTGGCTTAAAACAACACAAATTTATTTTCTTAACCGTTCTAGAGGTCAGAAGTCTGAAATGGGTCTCACTGGGCTAATAACAAGGTGTCAGCTGGGCAGCATTCCTTTCTGAAGACTCTGGCAGCTTCAAAAGGCTGCCCCTACCCTCATTCCCTGGCAAGTAGCTCCCTTCTATTTTTAGAGCCAGCAATAGTCAGCAATAGTCAGCAATAGCCCTTCTCACTCTCCTCTGGCTCTCCTGCCTCCATCATTCACTTTACAAGGATCCTTCTGATTGATTACATTAGAACTATTGGATAATCCAATTCTATAATCCCCCCATTTCAAGGTCAGCTGATTACCAACCTTAATTCCATGTGCAGCCAAAGTGCCCTTTTCCTTCTAATACAACATATTCATAGATTCTGGGGATAAGAATGTGGACATCTTGGGGTGGGGCATGCAGGGTGGAGCATTAATCTGCTTACATCAGATACCTTAAACTGTTTTGGACTAAGGTGTGACATACAAATGTATAAAACAAGAGAAATAATTGCAATGTCTTTGGGGCACATAATTTATCTCCTTCATAAACTATAAGTGAATAGGCCGTATATCCTAACTTATTCTTATCCCTCTGTGCCTGAAGTAGATTTTTATCTACAGTCGATATTCAGTAAAAACTTGTTAAATAAATGCAAACCTACATTATTCTAACTCCACAATTCCATAGGCACATATTCACAAACTACATTACATACTATCAACTCCAGCTATTTTAAATGCTTTGACAATATGCCATATAATATTCTTCTATGTTTGATACTGCATTTTTTTCCTTTTCTGTTTAATGCAATTTTCAGATCCACCTGAGGTAAACACTTTATGCAGTGTTAATCTATTCTAACGATCATGATTTAAAGATTGATTCATATACAAAAACTACAATCCCAGAATATCTGGAAAAAAAAGAGTGCTAAGATAGTTGTTCAAGGAAAGAAAATTCTCAAGGATTTTAGTGGGACTTGGAAGAATGCATAAAATATAAACTTGACATTAGCTTGTGGTATATAATGAAAGTGATCATTTTATTTAGTATTTGGAATTTTTATCAATGATTTACAAATTTTGTTTTAATTAAAATAGGATTAGAGGGCGCCTGGGTGGCTCAGTCGTTAAGCGTCTGCCTTCGGCTCAGGTCATGATCCCGGCGTCCTGGGATCGAGTCCCGCATCGGGCTCCCTGCTCCGCGGGAAGCCTGCTTCTCCCTCTCCCACTCCCCCTGCTTGTGTTCCTGCTCTCACTATGTCTCTCTCTGTCAAATAAATAAAAAAAAAAAATTAAAAAAAAAAAAAAATAGGATTAGAATACCTTAGATCTTCTCTGTCGCTTTCCGACTCTCAGTTCCAATTTGAGTAAAGCACAATAAACTTATCTCTTGACTCAGGATGTATATTTGCTGCCATTATTTGGAAAATGAATAATATAAACAATAAAAAATGAAGCCCGGTATTCTCTGTTTTTGTAACTGACTGTAAAACCCTGTTACAGGAATTCAGAGGGGGAGAATGCGAAATAATCACTTTAGAGCAATTGTTCTCAAAGATGGCTGCCATTAATCTCTCTGGGGATATTTTAAAGTCTCAATGCCCAAGTCACACCTCAGACTAGTGAAATCAGAGTCAGATTCTGATGCATGGGCACGGTTGAGAACTATTGATTTAGAAATAATGATCATACCTCCGGGGTTGATGTACAGTAGTTTTCCAGCAGCAAACAACCATCTGTGAAATTTGTAGACAGATCATCTACTAATTTATTCCCTACAATCACCTCAGCAGAATTTCTAGGAGTTTAAAATCCTAAACTTGTAACCATCCCCATGGGTAAAGAGATTCACTTCTTCAACACTCATCCTTTATTGTTTGGATCTCCTCATCTTTCTAGAATCATGCCTGAGGATTTACTCTCAAAAATTAATAATTGATTTCATATCATCTTACAATTTAGCAAGTTAGTCAGAAGTTCTTAATTTATCCATGAGTGTAAAGCTACACTAAATGGATAAATTTTAAAATCTAAGGAAAAGAATGAGTATAAGCTTTTAACCACAGATATTGACATTTATAATACCTAACATTTGTTGAGAACTCACTTTGCACATTAAACCAATTTTATGAGGTAGGAACTATTATTATTTTTTCATTTTATTTATTTTAGTGAATGAGCAAACCAAAGTAAAGAAACTGTAAGACTTGGCATAGGCCACAAAGCTTCTAGCTCTAAAAATTGGGATTATGAACCAAGTCAAACTGGATACAGGTCTTGTGCTCTTACCCACGAATGCTATAGAAAAACAGAATATGACAACACAAGCAAGATTTTTTTGAGCAGTAGTGGAAATCCTCTGGGGGAGCAGTTTGTCTAGATGCTGTTCTCTTTCTGCTAAAGACTAAAAAGGCAGCCTTTCACCAGACCAGCAGAGAAATACAGTATTCCCCAAACATTAAGAGGCAGCTGCAGGAAGCATTTTGTAAACATATGGTATTTGTATAATTAATGTTTAAGTAGAGAATTAACTTGCAGTTACAGAATTACAGTTAGGAAACCTGAACTCTCCAGAACTGAATTCATGATACCTCTTTTTCTCTCCAAACCCATCTATTCCTGTTTTCTCCGGCCTAGTGCATGACAACTAGAAAACCCATTATTCAATGCATCTCTTGGAAAATATCCTCTGCAAGTCCTTTTTTTTCATCCAGGATCCCCACATCCCAGACTTTAGATATCTGTCCCTCCTTCCCTTGCCACCACTCAGGTCTAGAACCACGTCCACTGCCACTGGCAGCACAGAGGCAGCTGCCTACGTGCCCTCTCAGTCTATCCCACCTTCGTTATCCTGACAGATGACCTGCCAAAGATAGAAATGTAAGCATGTCTTTTTTTGTTTTTTTCCGCTTAAAATACTTCAATAAATTTCAGGTTAAACTACTACAAGGTAGGGGCGCCTGGGTGGCTCAGTCAGTTAAGCGTCTGCCTTCGGCTCAGGTCATGATCCCAGGGTCCTGGGATCGAGTCCCGCATCGGGCTCCCTGCTCAGCGGGAAGCCTGCTTCTCCCTCACCGGAAGCCTGCTTCTCCCTCACCCACTCCCCCTGCTTGTGCTTGTGCTCTCTCTCTGTCAAACAAATAAATAAAATCTTTTAAAAAAATACTACAAGGTAATCTTTAAGATAAAGTCCAATCTCACTGACTACAGTTCTAGATGTTTTCATCATCTGGCCCTGACTACCTACTCGGTCTCATTTCTCATTTTAAATTTAGTGCTTAGTGAAATACATGCACGTCTCTGCCTCTGAGCGTTTGTCAGGGAATATTAGAGCCTTTTCTTCTACTGGATATATCCTTTTCTTTTTCTTTTTTGAAAATTCATCCAAGTATTACTTCTTTTAGGAATTTCTTACTCCAATCTCTAGCTTACAATATATAACATTTTTTTCTATGTGACAGCAAATTCTAAAAGTCAACCGCCTTAAATGACAACATTCAGAGAATGAGTAGTTAGGATTAGCTAACAAAGAACTGAATGGTACCAGTACTTTTATCATAAGTTTAAGGAGGTTTTAAAATCTCAGGTAAGGAATGTCCTTTTTAAAAAAAAAAAAAAAAGATTTTATTTACTTGACAGAGAGCGAGAAAGAGAGAGAGAGCGCGCAAGTGGGGGTAGGAGCAGAAGGAGAGGGAGAAGCAGGCTCCCCGCTGAGCAGGGAAGCAGGTCTCCAACCCAGGACCCCAGGATCATGACCTGAGCCGAATGCAGACGCTTAACCGACTGAGCCACCCAGGCACCCCAGATAGGAAATGTTCTATTCTAAATTTTATCAAGTGTCCTTTCTCCGTATTTGTTACTTTTCTCCTTAAATTTCTATGAATAAAGTAGATATAAAGAAGCAACTACCCCCTCCCTTCAATAGTGCTTTGTTCAAGCTTACCATGTCACTTTAATACAATTTTTAGAATATGGTAATGCAATTATCCCTTTCTCGTAGTAGTAGGATTGATAAACCAGATGTGGGCCCAGATATTGACTGTATCTTTTATAATTTTATCAGTTAAATTTTACAAATGAGAAGAGCAAAATAAGAAAAACACTTGGACAGATAATGTAGAGATGATATTATAGTTATAATACACAGCCTGATAAATGATTCAGAAGCAATGATATTTCTAATAAATTTATATAAGCATAGATCCATGATATTGTATAAACTAGAAGCCTGAGCATGCAGTTATGTTGTTTACCATTGTTATTCAATAAAATTTACAATAAAATTAATTTATACTATTTACTGCATCATTTTACTCCATTGTAATGTCCCATACTAGTAAGCAGTTTGCAAAAAAAAAAAAAGATTTATAATATCAATCGGCTTTTTGGTTTTTTTTTTCTTCTCATTTTGTTATACCTCCAACATGAAGAATATACATCACTATCGGAAAATGTTCTAACCATTACCGAGTACCGTAAATGACAAGAACCTTGAATTTACTAATTCAGCTTTTTTCTCTTGGCCAGGATGTAGTATATCATAACAAGGACATATCCTAACTCCATGCCGTGAACAGACTCTACTGGCCCCCTCATTCCCCTCTTCCTACATTTAACTCCTACAAAAGCAAGAGACTTATTGTTCTTTTTCATTTCTGCTTTGATCAGAAATTACTTCTAGGGCAGGTAATTTATTTTTATTGAAATGTTAATGTATGTTAAACCCAGATTGGTATTGATAATGATATCTATAACAATTGGCAGATAGGATGTTGCAGCAAGAATTCGAAGGGTATGTCAACAATTGCTTGAATAGCACTACATGGCTCTTCTGTTTTGCAGCAGATTAATGCCAATGACTGGGATACAATGAAGAGGTCCTAGTTCCTAGGCAAAAGTCCCAACAAAGGGCCTGAAATCTATTCTGAAAGCAAGAGTATTTTAGTTACTTAGGTTGAACCAACATGAAGGATTATAGAATAGTCTGCTCTGTTGTTGGTCCATAAACATCAGAGAGCTGAGCTATATTCACATGGCTACATTTATCTATATGTGCTATACAAAGTCTGAGAGCCTATAAATGAGCAGGTTTAGGTTAGCATGTTAATAGAGAAAGAGAAAAAGAAAGTGAAAGGAAAAGAAACAGAGGAAAATGGAAAATTAGATGGGAAAAAAGAGCAGGAATGGCGGGGAAAACAGAGTCATATTAAAAGATTTTCAACATATGGAAAGGGTAGAAGGGTGGATAAATGTGATATATGACATTTCAAAGACAAACCTCATATTACTTATTATTTTTATTTTTTATCAAAGAGTAGATTTTGTTTTCATCCATGCAAAATAAAAAAGAAAGCATGGATGAAGCCAACTCTTGTTCTGATCAGGTTTTCATGACACTGATGGCTTTGGAAAAGCTGCAGAAAAGAGGGAGTAATGGCATCACTTGGGAGAAGCAAAAGGAATTGGGAGGACAATGACAGTGAAAAGCAAAAGAGTAATGCTGAGCGATGACCCAAAACTTCATTCGTTCATCCTACTGTACAGAGTAAAGCGGAAGACATGGTCACTTCCTTCAAGGAGTCATTGTCAGAGAAAGACATGAAAGAAATAATTTCAAAAGTGATCAGTTGCATTTTACGAATCTATAATGGCAAAGTACATATAAGAAGGGCACAAAACTACTCAGGGGATCAGGGAAGTACATGCTTGTTCAGGTTCTGAACCAAAGGCTGAATCTTCAATATGGCAATGTTCTAAGAACAGGGATGCACAGTTGAAAACAGAAGTCTAAAAATATACTATTTGACAACCAAGATTAAGTGGGGGAAGCAGTGCTGGAGGCAGAGTAGGGAATTTTTCTAACTCTTAGAGTTCACCAGAGAATAAACAGCTTGATACCTCCCTCACAACGTATGAACCATATTCTTGAAATAATTGAAATTCATAAAAGTACATAAATTACAATTATGGCATAATCAAACAGGTTTAACTTCAGAAATGAGGTGAATCACTGGGCAACTGCAATAAGCTAGCAATTCTGAGACTAGCAGCGTCTCATAAAGGTGGGACTCTAATTTGGATAACACAACAGAGGCAGAATGGAGACGCTGTGCCTCTCTTTGAGTAATTGCTTTTGTTTCTAATGGAAGAGAACAGCATCCTGTTATCCTGAAGTAGCATTACAATATGTGGCAGCCTCTAACTAAATCAGAGAAGGATAGTTAGAAGATATACAACTATTTGATATATTGACTTCTGGAACACTATTGTACCTGAGGAAGCCAATAAATAATATTTTGAAAGGTAAGGATACATATAATTAACTGGAACGGTAAAATAACTAGTTCTCACACTGCTACACATAAACTTTCAAGCTTGCTTCTATAAATATGAAGCAGAGTCTACTCGTTTATGCAGGTGTCAAAGTTTCCTGAAGGATAGGTTTCAGTTATTAATAAATCATTACACAGGAGAGGGATATAATGTAATATCTAGGCTAAGAAATTGTATAGCCAAAGAAAGAAGTCTCACCTGCCTTGGGAAGTAAATAGCTCTGGGGAGCCATATATGGCCAAAGGAATTCACAACTTTCCTTTCTCAGCACATAATTACAGCATATAACCTTGTATTGCTTGATCTATTCTGGTTGTGTGTGTCTTTTATTTATATCATACTGTGAGCTTAGCATGAGTAAGAACGATATCTTCTCCACTTTGCTGTCTATAACCCATAGTACTTAGTGTCTAGCAGGTGCTCAAGCAATATTATTGATACTTAGACCATACTGATGTGTATTTGATCTTGCATGCTTCAGGTAAATCACAATACGCTGCTTTTGTTTTGTTTTGTGTTTTCTTTGCTTCTCAGATTTTTTTCCAATTACCTCCAAGATTTCTAGGTGATTTTCTATATCACACGAAGTCTAAGGTTGACACTACATGCATGTTTAAATAGTTTATATGCAAATACTTGTGTGCAAAGCACTGACCACCTGTTTTCATTGGTGAAAAGTGAATGGACTATGACCTTAAGAAGTCTAAAATCCAAAAGCAACAGCTGTATTGTTACCTGATGATTATCAAAAACTGATAGAATTTCAAAGATGTACATGTGAAATGCAAGGAAGTTATTCCAGGCAATAGCACATCAAGACATACAAATGCATTAAAGAATCAAGCTTATTTTGTGAACAGAGGTTTCAGCTTGTATAGACAAGTCTGGGAAGACAGATGGTTCTCACATTTTCTTGAAAGATCATGGCTTAGCGGCTCCTTCACTTCCTTCAAGTCAAAACAAAAATTCCCCTTTCAGTTGAGACTTCCCTGGCCATCTATCTAAAATTTCAAATTTCTTCATACCCTTTATGCTTTATATTTCCCTTCCTGCTTTAATTTTTTAATGCTAGTAGAGGTAATCAATTATATTCTACTTACCATGTTCACTGTCTTTCTATCCCACTCGTAAGGGCATTAATTCCTTTATGTTTTGTTGAGCACACTGCAGAGGCTTTGAATAAATATTTATTGAATGAATGAGTGGATGGAGATGGGTATCAAAATGAACAGCTGAGTCACCTAGCAGTCTCTTTTCTCTGGTAGATGAATTGATAGGCAATCTAAACAAGCCTTTGTCCTGTGAAAATTGTTTCAGAAATCTCTCTTGAATATGACACAAGTGTTGTGTGGTCAGCCAACTCACTTCAAGATGTTTCAATCTAGTTAGGGGGTCTTTGCCTGTTCTTATAAAACATATGTTTCAATCATCTGTACTTCCCAAGTACACCTTTCTCATTCTCTACAGCTTTGCCACACTCAGCCTTATTCTCACACCCAGTCTTAGTTCTTAGAATTCCAAATGAAGTAGAGCCATGAAATCCCTTTGTGCCTGCTTTTCTGGGTAGCCTCTTAATCAAGGAGTGAAGGGTTGTGCATTTTTTAAACAACTCTTATCTTTTATGAGCCCTATGCACATTTCTACCATTTCTATGGATGTGGCATGTTTCTATATCCATTCCTGGCATCTAAATTTAAGAGGTTCACACAGACTTTTCTTGAGTAAACAAAACAAAGCAACATATTTGGAGAAAAAAAGAGAAAAAAAGTGAACTATGCTTGTAATTTCAGAGAACAACAACTTGCGTTAATCACAATCTCTAACTTTGGTAAATCTAACCTTTGATAAATTGTTAGGCCATCCTTTATTAAAACATACCCTAGGTCTTATGGTAAAGTTCTTTAAAATTACGAGGGAAAATTAAATTCTTGGTGGTGACACTAAAATGGGTGTCTGTTTCCTTCAGTAAGAATCAGGATGGGTAAGTAAGTCTA
Organism: Halichoerus grypus; assembly: GCF_964656455.1. Lineage (NCBI taxonomy): Eukaryota > Metazoa > Chordata > Mammalia > Carnivora > Phocidae > Halichoerus > Halichoerus grypus. Next base: position 46,424,439 of record NC_135715.1, on the reverse strand, counting down.
ATTATTAGAAATTCATTTTCTATTACAAGAGATGGAAAGCACAGTCGAATTTAAGGTAAATGAGTGTTAATATTATCAGCTGTGTCTTGAAAAAAATGATTGAAAAAGATATCACTTTTGTTGAAGATCATGAGGTCTGTTTATGTTATGAGGGCATTTGCTTTATTTGCCTAGGTAGCTGGCTGTCCAACACTTGTCTCCAGTCAGTTAGAATTGGATATAGGGCTCTTTTGAGTCTTTTATCTTCCCTATTATCTTTTTTCTATTTTTTCTTCTTTTTTCTTGTTCTATAAAAGCCAGCATCTCTTTAGGGACATAGTTTTTCCCAAACAAACTTCTATTCAATTTTTAATTAATTAATGCACTTTACAAATTTCAGCTATTATGTAGCAGATAACTTCCACAATTGTGGTGGATTCAATTTCGTGTCACTTCCTTTTTAAAAAAGCATTCCATTTTCATTCATTGAATATGTCAAATATCAAAATTCTTTCAACTGTCATTCAAAACCAATTTAATATATTTTCTTTCTAATCTCATTGCATTTAGAAAATATTTATCATTTACTGTACCATAGGAATTGTTACAAATCCTACTCATTTTCTAAAACCAACTGACATTGCACCTGCTTTATGAATAATTTACTAAATACCCCAGCCTGTGTTCTACCCATGCAAAAAGACTATAACAATTCTGTTGGTGCTATTTCACGCTGTCCTATGACTTTTTTTTTTTCTATTTGAGGCATTTATTTATGATATTTATGTAACTATCCACATGTGTTGTATAGCCAGTTTCTTGATCCTCTAAAATTCCTGCCCTATATTAAAAGCATTCCATGCCTCCATTTAGTACTTTTGATATGTAAGATTACTGGCTCCTTGTGTAGCTACTCTTTAAAACCTTTCTAGCTGAAAAATAACTGGTCCTGGATTGGGAGGGAGTCTGAACAATGCAGAAAGGAGTCCCGAAAATTCTGATACCTAATTTTAGATAGGTGGACAGATGAAAATCATGGTCTGCAACAGGAGATGAATTCTGATGAGGAGGGAACATGGCATGGGGAGAGAAATTGGAAAACATACAACCTGGTTCTCCGCTTCTGAAATCTATTGTCATGTTAAAGTGGTTTATATTCCTTTTGCTTTCACATTAAAAAGACAGACCCCAATAAATGTTTATTGGATTGTATAAAACTTTATATCTCTGAGCAGATCGGGGTGGCCAGAATTTAGGAGTTGCTGCTTCCAGTAATATGTCAGTTAGATTTGTTTATATTCCTATAATTCTTAGCAAAGAGCTGTCACTTAAAAATCTGTGTAAATTTACCTAACTAATCTAGTTAATTAAAAAGTGAGACTACATTGACAGAGTCAATGTGTTAAAGACTTAAATGTCAGTTCTATTAATATATTTAATAAATATTTATTGAGCACCTACTATGTGTCAGACACTGCTCAAGGCATTGGGGACACAAAAGAGAAAAAAAAAGATTAGATCCTTGTGCTTGACAGGCTGGCATGCTAATGCAAGAGAGACAGAAAATAAAACAGACAAACTGAAAAAAAAATCACTTAATGATAAATAGTATGTCAATAATTAAAATAGTATGCAGTTATGTCAAGTAAGAGGGTGGCTCTTTTAGATTGGGTAGCCAGAAAAGGTTTTGCTAAAAAGGTGACATTTCTGCCAAGATCTTAATAACAAAGCCATGTTGGCAAAGATCAGTTGGAAAGGGATCTGGGCAGTTGGGCCAGCTCTAACAAGTGCCCTCAGGCAAGAGCAAATTTGGCATATGTGAAAAGCTGAAAGAAAAGTCAGCCTCATTGGGGAGGAAAGCACAGAGTGAGATGAGACGCAGAGGAAGGTGAAAGTGATTCCTGTATGACTGTGTAAGTCATGAGGGGAAATGGAATTTCCATTTCTGCCACTGGAAAGGTAGAAAGTGGCATGATACGATTGGCTGGCTATTGTTTGGAGAATGCAGACAGTCACTTATTCAACAAGTATTTCTTGCGCATCTTTTATGTACCAGACAGTGTTCTAGACACAAGGAATATATCAGAAAAGAAAATGTGCAATGATACCTGCCCTCTTTGAACTTCCTTCATAACGGAGGGAAGACAGACAGTGAACAATATTCAAATAAAAGAATTATACAGTATGTCAAGAGATTACAAGTACTAGGGAGAAAGGAAAAAGCATGGCAGGGAGGAGGGAATGAGGAATGTTATGGGGAAGGAAGGATGAGTTCGAATTTTCAATAGGTAGTCAGGACAGGCAGATGGAAAATATATTTGAACAAAGACTTGAGAGTAAAGGAAAGAATTTGAGACTACCTCATTTTACCCCATTATTTTAATAGTTGAGAAAAAAGCCAACTGGAGTGTTAGTGTTAGTGTTTTTCTTATTTTCACCTCTTACTACTATGTTTGTCTCTTGCTTGTGGCTTGAAACATGCTCCTTAACCTCTGTAATTATTGTTTCTACACAATAGTCCCACTTTATTTTGTTAACACTAAAAAAAAATTCTGCACTGAACTGGATTTCAGGCGATGGAGACAAACTCTGTGTGTGTGTGTGTGTGTGTGTGTGTGTGTTTGTGTGTGTGTGTGGGTTTGCTTATTTAGTTTTGCCATCAGCTCTCGATATTATTCTTCAACTCACAGTTATTCAAATAGACATAATTATCAAAATACTGGGAAACAAAGTCATGACAGTTAATTTAACGTGGCAACTTGTCTAGACCATGGAACCCAGATATTTAGTCAAACACTATTTTAGCTCTTTCTCTGAAGGTATTTTTTTCTTTTTTAATTAGGATAGTGGCTAAAACAGGCTCAAAAGGATACTGTGACAGAGAGAAATTGTAGGTTCAGAGGTTTCCTGAGAGGAGTCATTTGGGTAGGAGGAGAGGTGAGGTAACACTCACACAGAAACAGGACCAGAAAAAAATAAAATAAAAACAAATGACATACTCTTGAAACTAATCCAACACTGTATGTTAACTATACTGGAATTAAAATTAAAAACTTAATTTAAGAAAATGGCAATGAGCCAAATAATTGTGCCTTCCTGCTAGATTAAACAACAACAACAAACAAAACTGGATAGAAGTATTATCATGAGATGACTTTTTCACATGTTTTATTGGTAAGTTCAATTTAATAAAAAGCCATTATCACTAGTTTTGTTAATCAGTATTTAAAAGTAAAACAGCATTGCGAAAATTTTGTTTTTATCTTAGAAAAGCTGTGTTACAATTAAAGTAACGGTGTACTTGCCCAAATGAAGAAGCTTTATAAGCCTGTAATCATGACTCACTCCTAACTATCCCTTGCTAGAAATCCCAAGCAAAGAGTGGTCCGGAAAAAGAATGGACATGCTGGTTGGAACCTCAGAACTGCTCAGGGAAGCTTAACAGTAGGACAAACTCTATCAATTTCTTAGGGTGATTTGTCAAATCTAGGTATATGTTTCTGATCTAAATTATTTTGAGAAATTCTTAGAGGGAGTAGAGCATGAAAAACTTGACATCAACTTAACAGAGTCTGGCCCTGTAGGGACACCATGCTTGTTAACTAAAGTGTCCTAAAATCCTAGATTCAAGAAAAAAAATTAATTATTGTATCATATCTGCAAGACTATAAAATGTCCTAAGATTCCCTGTACTCCAGTTTGTAAATATTATCTTCCAGACACTATTTCTCATGCCCAGATGGAACATAAATATTCTTTGTCAGACCAAGGAACCTAAATTTTAAAGCTAAACATATGGACACGGTTTCATGAACCTAAGACTTTCTGGAGAAAATGTGCTTCCATTTGAATGCCTGCACAAGTTCTAAATTCACATCCTTATCTAATTCTTAGTGTCTTGCAAAATGTGTATGTCTTAACTGTTGTTTTAATTTCAATGTACTTTTAATGAATACAACGAACTAACAAACATAATTTATTATGCATTTAGGTTGTGATTACTAAAATATTTATCTGGATAATCCAGAACTGAATAGATTCATATCTTAACTAGCTGGTAATTTTAGGAAAGTTTTCC